>NW_016811256.1:242031-281035 GCF_001698545.2 Rhinopithecus bieti
TATATATGTATACCAGGACTCCCTTGAGATTAGAAGCTGGAGATGGATAAAAACAGATTTAAGAGATACTTAGGGGGCAAAAGAATGACAAGGATTTGGTGACACATTGGATGTAGTAACATCAAGGAGAGGGAGGAGTAAAGGGTGACTCCAAGTTTCTGGTGAAGCTAATTCATCAGAGTGTATAATTACGCCATTCATTGTTCAAGCGAGCTCAGGAAGAAGAGAAACAACAGAGTTAAGTTAGAGGGTTAGATAAAATTTGATCAGCAAGAAGGATGAGAGTAGACACAAGGGGATAAGGTGAAATAAAAAAATTATTGAGCACCTACTGCATACTACACTCAATGCTAGGAGTATTGCAAATAATATCTCACTTAATCATCCCTACTATAACCCTGTGAGTGACTGTGTTATCATGCCTAGCTTACAAATCAAGAAACTAAAACACAGTGATCTGAAGTTACCAAGCAAGTGAAAAACAGAGACAGGGTTCTAAATCCAGTGCTTATTTCTCTCCACCTGCTCCTCTTGAAGAGGCTAGTGGGTCTTGAACTGAGGATCAAGAAGCTAAAAAACTAGAACAACAATGAGTTTTCTGGAGCAGCAGTGAAGTAAAGCCTGACCAAAACAGGACCAGAGAGAAGGCAAAACAATCATAGGTCCTCCCCGTTCCTGCCTTGCCAGCCCGAACCCCTTGTACAAGAGCAGGGAGTTTCAGTGGCCTATTGGATACCTAATGATACATGTGTTTTCCTCTGTTGAGAGCCAAGACAGGGAAGGCTAAGCAAGCAGAGCATTCAAGCAAACTCTTTCCAGGCCCCAGTGGCTTCTAACCTTCATAAAGAAAGCAGGTCTGGGAAGCCATGGGTCCAACAGAATCTAGTCTTCACAGGAAGTAGATACTATTGGCTATTGCCATCCTTGAGGCTAGGTGAGGAAAGAGAACAACCTCCATATTTCCGAAAAGAACAAATCACTGGCTTCCCAATCTACCCCACTGTGAGCCTCTCTATGGCAAACTTCTAGGCTGAGGCACTAGCTAGTACACAATAGCATGAGATATCCTTCCCATGGGAAAAGAGAAAGAGGATAAAAGACTAGGTCATAAACCAGATTTCTCAGAGACCCAGGGATACCAACAACTGGGCATTGGCTTAGTATGGGTAGGAAGTGGCAAGAGGAGGGAACCTGAGATAGGATGAGGAGAAAATAGATAGTAGAATGCTCTTGAGCCCCACTTTCTATATAGAACTTTGCGAAGAGACTATCTTTTAGGGTGCCCCTTGCTAACATGAAATAGTCACAGCAGAGTAGAAATCATAGTGCTATGTGTTGTAGTAAAAAGAGGGGCAGATATAATGCTTACCAGTTTCCCACAACTCCCAAATGGCAGGGAATACAGAGGATAGCAGAGAATTGATAGCCAGTGGCCTGGATGAAGTTCCTGTGTTGAGGGGCTAGGGACCCTGAAGCAAAAGCCGTGGGGGTAGCCAGCCTAAGACAGAGACTGGATGAAGGATTCACTAAAACCCCAAGGATCAGCTATGCCAGCAAATGCCAAGGCAAGGACGGGTCAGCAAAGATAGACACTCCAGGTCCCTATAAGGCCAAGAAAACACACCCCAGCTCTACCAGCCCAGGACACAACAGCACCAGAAGCAGCAATGTCAGGAGGACAGAGACCAGGCAAGGAAGTATTACACCTCAGAAGCCAGCCCACCAGCCTTCCCCAGTACAGGTGGCACCTTGGGAAGGAACAGGGAGCAAAAGACATTTGAGAGTAAAAATAACCCAGAACTATAGTATAAATTTTCAGTTGCCCAGATACCCCAAATAGACTGAATCAGACCAAAAGTGACTGCTTTAAATGAAAGGAGCTTTCTTTAATTGGAAAGGTTACATTCTTTCACTACCAGTAGAAGTTAGGACTACAGAGTAAGACAAGATCAGTTAGAGAGTAGCTTTTTACACATGCAAATTGTAGTATAAATTTCACTCTGCTACATGCAGAGAGAAGGCACCCTAGATTCCCAAGAATCTCTGTAAAGACACTGAGCTTAGTAGCCCAAGCACAGGAACATGATTCCTAAGGAATACAGGATATGAGCAGAGACAAAACAGAGAGGCTGGCCTCTGCAGTGAGCATACCTTGGATGGCAAAGGAAAGGGCCATCGGGCTTTGGAAGGCTTCATAGGTCCAATAAGAGGCCCGCACCGAAAGGTCTCTGGAGGACATTCCAGGACCAAGGCAGGCCATGTGAATAGACGTACAGAAAAGGGAAGGAGGAGAGGGAAGAGAAGTAGTGCTTACCCATCTCTGTCTGTACATCACGGCAGCTAAGTAGCAGCAACTTGCCTTTTGTGAGCAACTCGATAGGCATACTGGAGACACGGGCCTGCCAAACATTTAGGCGGCTCACCAGTGTCACGTAGTTCTTGATGGGACCACCTCTCATGTCTTCCAGCTTCTGAGGCACCCAGGATTGCAGGAATTCATAAATGCCTGTTATCCAATGATGTTCCCCGCAGAATTCCTGTACCTCCCACAGCACACCCTAAGGGCAGACAAGGTGTTTAGAGCAGAGGCAAGTGGCTATAATGGGAATTGGTGGGCAGTACCCTATCCCTTAAACCACTGTTCTCACCTCCAGCAGCACCTGTTGTATATTCAGTGCCTGCTGGATCTGAGGGTTGTTGTTCAGGTCTTCCTCCAGCTGCTTATAATTGCGGGGGAAGTACTGGCCCCGCAGCCGATACCCGTGGACCTCCAAGATACCAGCAATTGGGTGAGACTTCCAGGGCCATACCAATCCTACATTCGGGCCACAGAAGATGCTCACAGCATCGCTGGGCTGACCCTGGAACTTGGGCATCAGAAATTCGGTTTTTGAGTCCTCCTCTTCATCTTCTTCTAGTGGAGCACATGCCATAATTGTCCGTGAGTACCCTCCAGAGCCCACAAACAACCTTCCCTTCTCTTTGCCCTCAGTGTATACACACACACACACACACACACACACACACACACACACCCATTCTCTGCTCATGAGTGAGTTAACACATACATCTATATTACAAATGTAAAATACCAGACCCATGGAGGGGATTTATTAGTTAGGGTTCATGTGCAAATAACATAATTTACTCTAGCTAGTCTAAGCAGGGAGGGACTTATTACAGAATATTAAATGGGTTGCAGAATAATTAGAAGAGCTAAGATACAAAACCACTCTAGGTTGAGCATCTAGCGCTGCATGCTGCCTGGCAAAATGGGATGTCACTGTCACACCATCAACTACAAAACACACTGCCTCTGCTATGATCCACAGAATGGATGGCATATGCCCTGATTTTCCCCCACTTAATTCAATTCTGAATCAAAGTCTTTTGTAGCTCTAACTGGTGGATCCTAAATTGTATATGACACCTAGCTGCAGGCGAGTCTGGGAAGTGTAGTTTGTAGTCTCCGGCATCTGCAGAACATAGGAGTTGGTGGGAAGGAATATTGAACATGCCAGTCCTCAGTTACCTGTCTTAAAGAATATTCTTGAACCTAGCCACTCATTAACTCTTTAGGAACAGGTTAATTGACAAGTTTAGTATTTGTGTTAAAACTTCACACAAAATAAAGGAAATAATTAAAATGTTCAAAAATAAGAGCCATACTATCCACACCCAAGCCCTGTAGTACTCTTAGCTGATCTCTTCTCTTCTCCAACTGTACTCACTCTCCAGGAAATCTCATCCAGCTTTATGACTGTAAGTACCATCTATTTGCTCCCAAATTTATCTGCAGCCCAGATCTCTCACTTAACTCCAACCCCATTTAAATAACTGCCTACTTCACTTCTCTATCTGGGTGTCTAACATGCACCTCAAATTTAACAGAGCCAAAATGAACTCTAATTCCTCCCCGCCAAAACTGCAGTCTTCCAATTTCAGTAAATGGAAACTCTGTTCTTCCAGTTTCTCCAATTGAAATCTTTATAGTCACCTTTGACTCTTTTTCACATACAACACATCCCCCCATTTAAAAATCCTGCTGTCTCTGCTTTTAAAATACATCCAGAATCCACCAATTCTCACCACATTTACCACCACCTGCCCTCCTCCTCCATCCCAAGTCACCATCATCTCTTACGGCATTATTGCAAAAGCCTTCTAACTTTTCTCCCTGCATTGGCCCTTGCCTCCTACACCTTGCAGTCTCTGCTCCATATAAGAACAAGAACGATCCTTTAAAAAAAATGCCAGAAGAGATTCTGAGAAGATGATGGCAATGGCAGCATCATTTTGAAATCTCCCCCAAATGCCCACATAAAAATGACAGAACAATTAGATAGTAAAACCAAAAATGCAAGGATAACATTTTTTAACAAATGAGGACAAGGGATCCTCATAAATCCCAAAATACAAGTAGGTAGGGTCAAACCACCTGCAACCTCAAAACACACATGACATCACCATTTGTGATGAATGATGCAGAGGGAAACAATGAAGCAACAGATGGACCTAAGAATAAGAAAACCCCCAAACAGCCATTAAGCATTTACGGGGAGGCAGAGGGCCCATTTGAGAATAGCAGGTAAAACTGGAAGGGGGTTTTACCCCTCCAAGAACAGGTGAGGTAAGGTCTATAGAAGCTTAAGTAATCTATGTCCTGTGTACTCTTGAAACCAAACAGTCAGGACTCCCTTTTGGGACAGAGCTCGTCATGGAGAAAATCCTGGGAGTAGAATAAGGATTGAGCAGCCATAGAGAAAAAGGAAAAGTCTAGATGAAGGTAGGGGAGGAAAACCAGAAAACCTCAAAAGTAAGCCATCATTTTTTTTTTTTTTAAATACAGAAAACAATAGAAAGTGAAACTCAGAGGTCAGAGAACTATTTTGAACCAAGTCTTCTTTTGAAAGTTAAGAAAAGCTAAAATTTCCAGTTTTCTATGAGCAGCAGAAAAGTATCAACATCAAACCCCATACCAAGCTTTTATAAGAAAAAAACAAAGCAAGGCGTAGAATAAATCCCTAGAGACAATGAAAGCATGTCGAAAACCACACAAAACTATAGCCTATTTAAAAACAAGCTAAAAGACACTAGAAACATGATAGAAGTCATGAGAGGACACATATCAGAATTAGAAAAACTCAGAAATTATGTGACAGAACTATGGAAAGAATTAGAAATGAAAGAATAAACAATTTCATAATAGAAATTTAACTAAAATGGGACATAAGAGCAAACAAACTCAAAAGATAATTTCTTAAGAAAAATAGAAGGTAAAATAAGGTAACTATACAACTAAAAGGAAATTTAAAATTTTAAAAGATTTCAAGAGAAAGGGAGAAATATTGGGGATGGGTGAAAAGGATCTAATGTATCAGTAACAGGATTCCCTGAAGAAGAAAACAAAGCAAGGGAAGAGAACAAATATTAAAATTGTAATTCAGAAAATTGTTCTGAAATTTAAAAAAAGATATAAAGCCACATTTTGAAAGAACATACCTGAGAATCCTTCCCCAGAATGTTCAATACCAACACATATTCTAACTAAAATAACTAGATTTCAATAAAAAAGAAAAAAAATCTAGGCAAAAAGAACAAGTGATTTTGTAAAGAAAATAAAATTAGATTATCAGAGGCTTTTTGATACCAACTCATAATATCCTAAGAAAACAGAATAACATATTTAAGATATGCAAAGGAAAAAAGTATAAACCAACAACTTTATATTCAGCAACACTAACTTTCAAAAGGTACAAATTGTTATCAACATACAAGGACTTTAGAATTTTGTTCCTACAAGCGCTTCCTGAGAAATTTAGTAAAAAGTGACCTTCAGACAAACAAAATCACTAGAAATATCTCAACACAAGGACTGCTGGCGGGCTTAAAGATATTGAACTAAGATTAAGTGAGGGATAGAAGGGAAAGAGTATAGTATGAAATGACGATGTAGAGATTGCTGGTGATTCTCTTGCTTGCCAGGTGGACAGAGTCTACCTGAAGAATGGAACTCCAAAGGCACATTGGTTGATTATCCAATAGCTATTCCCTTCTCCCTTCCTCTATGGTTGGAGAACTGCCTTCCATAAGACACTGAGAATGTCAGTCATTTGATTTCCCAGCCTTTCTTACAGCTAGAGGTAGACACATGACGCAGATTTTGATGGTGAGATGTAAAAGTGAGTCTGACGGGGAGTTTCCGGAAAAGGTTCCTTTTCCTGGCAAAAAGTGAGAGTCAGACACAGAGCTCTCTTGTTAATCTTGCCTCTCCTTTTCTGCCTGATTTTGCTTGAGAATGGGATGCTTGACATTACAGCTTGTCTTGCAACTATGAGGCAACAAGCCTGAGAATGAAAAAAACAAAAAAACAAAAACCATTTTATTGTGGCCTCCTCTGCCACACATACCTCTCTTACAGAATTGGCTCTTAAATATAGCTAAAAGCAGGAAAGAGTGACGGAAAGATACAAAGAACCTGGTACTTTATGACTACTTCTGAGCCACTGAACAAGCTCTGGAAGCACCTACTTCAAGACTTCCTGTTTTGTTTTGTTTTTGTCATTGTTTAGGCCACTGTGGCTGAATCTAGCTGCATCATGAATTTTCTAGTTATAGGTGTGTACATAGTTTTGAGTTAAGATTACTTAATCCAAAATCAACCCCCATACTCAGGCCCATATAATAGATGTTTATAGCCAAACACAAGCATAGCTGAAGACTGCAACCTCCCCCACCATACACAACCTTCTAAGAGGATCTGCCCTTGCCCGTAGCTAAAAGCCAGTTATTTTGCGCCATGACATATCCCCTTGCCATAGCTTATGAATAAATCATGCAATCTACAGGAGAGGCTGAATCAATCATAGCTATTTGGTTGGCTATCCCAACCAAAATGTATATCAAGAGATTATATAATTAAAATTAAGCAATTCTTCGTCTCTTTTCAGTGTAACAGATTTATCTTACCTCAAATATCAAAAAGTTATTCCAATCTTAATAGGATATTGCCATATTAAAGTTTAAGGTTTTTGAATTTGACATCTGACAGATGAGAAAAGTGATTATCTGATTGTGCTTTCTGAGTTTTGAACTGCAGAAAACATCTGATAAGATTGTAAGGACGTCAGATAGTAATAGTAATACTCTCTTGTTTAGTTGTAAAATGTTCTCTGGAAAATATTGGAGAACACAGTTTAAGACTGGAGAATATGTTGCAACTATTTTATTAATAATACACTGA
The DNA here is from genome assembly GCF_001698545.2 of Rhinopithecus bieti. NCBI lineage: Eukaryota > Metazoa > Chordata > Mammalia > Primates > Cercopithecidae > Rhinopithecus > Rhinopithecus bieti. Next base: position 249,275 of record NW_016811256.1, read on the forward strand.
GTATTCTTTTAGTGATTAGAATCTAGTCAATGTATACATTTATATTGAAAAGGAGTTAATTTTCATACTTTTATGTGTAAGTGGGGCTACTGAAATTATTTTGTAATTTAGTTAAAAGGCCATATGAATTTTGCCTCATTTAAGTAAAAGTTTTCTCAGTTGGATGCATCCTTTTTAAAGACTACTAGTAGTGTTTTAACTGCTACTTCTTTACATTTATTCAAAATGTACTCCACTTTTTAAACGTTTATTTTAGATTCTGGCGTACATGTGCAGGTTTGTTATATAGGTAAACTCGTGTCACAGGAGTTTTTTGTACAGATTATTTTGTCACGGTACTAATCCTAGTACCCAATAATTGTTTTTTTCCGTTCTTCTCCTTCTGCTCACCCTCCACCCTCAAGTAGGCTCCAGTGTCTGTTGTTCCCCTCTTTGTGTCCATGAGTTCTCATCATTTAGCTCCCACTTATAAATGGGAGTCACAACAAAAGCAAAAATTGACAAATGGGATCCAATTAAACTTAAGAGCTTCTGCATAGCAAAAGAAACTATCAACAGAGTAAACAGACAACCTACAGAAGGGGAAAAAATATTTGCAAACTACGCATCTGGCAAAGGTCCAATATCTAGCATCTATAAGGAACTTAAACTTACAAGAAAAAAAAAATGGCCCCATTAAAAGTGGGCAAAGGACATGAACAGACATTTTCAAAAGAAGACATACATGCGGCCAACAAGCATATGAACAAAAAGCTCAATATCATCAATCATTAGAGAAATGCAAATCAAAACTTTTTCTTCTTTTTAAAGAATTTAAGGACAACAGAACTTTGGTTCTGGCTGGGCACGGTGGCTCATGCTTGTAATCCCAGCACTTTGCAAGGCCAAGATAGGAGGACCGCTTGAGGATAGGAGTTCACGACTAGCCTGGGCAACATAGCAAGACTCCATCTCTACAAAAAATTTAAAAATTAGCCAGGCATGGTGGTATGTGCCTGCAGTTGCAGCTACTTGGGAGGCTGAGGCAAAAAGATGACTTGAGCCCAGGAGGTTGAGGCTGTACCACTGCACTCCAGCCCAGGTGACAGAGTAACACCCTGTCTCGAAAACAAACTAACAACAAAAAGAACTTTGGTTTTGATTACTCCATTCTATTAATCTGATTTTCCATTCAGATCCCTTTTTTCTTCAAATTTTGTAGAAAGGTTTTAAAATGGTACTATGAATACCCTTATCCATCCATTTAGATTCAACAATTAACATTTTGTCACATTGCATTATTTGTTTTTCCTTCTATCTTTTCATTCCCCTAAACATTTTGAAGGTAAGATACAAGCATCATGACATTTCACCCCTAAACATACCAGTCTGTGTGCTTTTTTAAAAGCAGAAGGGACAACCTAAGACATGGAAGGTGAATATTTTCAGCTTCACTAGAATTTAGAATAAAAATGCAAGAGGTTTTTTTTGCTCCTTTTAACCATTCAAAAAATACTACAGCATATTTATAACATGAATTAGTACTGCATATGATGAGAAAATATGGTGAAATGTCTGATTTATCTACATCTTTAATACTAATAAAGTAAGAAGGCACATCTGTAGCACGTATTTCTATGTGCTGAGCACCATACTAGACACATGACCTCTTTTAATCTTTAAAATAATTCTTCAGGTTAGGTATGTTTGTTATTCCCACTTTGCAGACTAGTAAACTAATGAGTCTGACTCCAGAGCCTTACTTCTTTCCACAGCACCATGTAAAACAAATATCGCCGGGCGCGGTGGCTCAAGCCTGTAATCCCAGCACTTTGGGAGGCTGAGACGGGCGGATCACGAGGTCAGGAGATCGAGACCATCCTGGCTAACACAGTGAAAACCCGTCTCTACTAAAAAAATACAAAAAACTAGCCGGGCGAGGTGGCAGACGCCTGTAGTCCCAGCTACTCAGGAGGCTGAGGCAGGAGAATGGCGTAAACCCGGGAGGCAGAGCTTGCAGTGAGCTGAGGTCCCACCACTGCACTCCAGCCTGGGTGACAGAGCGAGACTCCATCTCAAAAAAAAAAAAAAAAAAAAAAAAACCCCACAAATATCAATAGTCTCTATCAATTAACCTAAATTTATATGGGGAAAATAATGTGCCCCAACTGGTGTATAATTTGTAAAAGACACAGAATCCTTGCAATGAACCTTTTTGCTCCTTGTCACCTATTTCCTAAAATTAATGTTATGTCTTTAATTCTTCTTAATGAACAGATAGAAGTTGAATGGGGAAATTAAAAAGTATCGATGAGTCAGATGTGACTGATTGCATTTAATGATTTTATTTGTGACAGCATTAGTATCCTAAATAAGGGAAATGTGAAGATATATTTCCACCCTGATGGTTAATAAGTGTGAAGATTGATAATAATAATTAGTAACCATGAAATGTTTCAATAATACTAATGAATTAATCCATATGAAATGAAAGAGAGCTATAGGACATAAAGCAAGTGTTGAGCAAGCAGAGCTCTTCAAACAAGAACAAATTTACTTAGCAATAAAGTTCAGTAGTAAATGAAATGCAATTATGGCACTGGAGAAAAACCTCACAGAGTTTTGGATGAACCAGGTTTGGAAGGACAATATACTCACACTCTTTCATACACCCTCTCACTGCACGCACATACACAGAAGCACATGAATTTGTGAGCAAAAACACTCCCTGACCTTTCTACCCACAACACACATGTGCAGTACCCAGGTTAGAGCTGTTCCATCCACACCCAATGCCTGACTCTATAGCCTGGACCTCCTGTCTTCTTCCCATGCCATTCGTACTTGTGCCCTTACCCTCCTTCGGCCTTCCTACCCCCTGCCTAGGTCTCCCTGAATACCTTCAGAATACAGGGAATCCGAAGAGGTCTTCAGGTCTGCAGACTGTACTACCTTCATGTCAGGATATGGAGAAGGGGCAGAAATGGGAAAACAATGAGAGATTCAAACCAGGTTGTGAGTCTGATTACTCAGAGGATAGGAACTGGGAATTCCCACAGCCAGCTTTCTGCTCAATCCAGAATACCTGCAAGGCAGAGATCTTGACAGACTGTAAGCCTCCAGTTAGAATCTGAATCATATTTTCAACACGGGGCACATGAGACAGTTGGTCATGATCATCAAAGACCAGCTGTGATGAGAGAAAGGGTTTCTGCCTTGGGGCCTGTAAAAAAAAGGGTCAGGAAAGGTCGAGGGGCTAGATGTCAGTATACATTCCTCAGCATCTGGCCCTGGACTGCCTGCCACCTCCACATATGCCACCCACCACCTCACTTGAAGGATGTTGGCCACAAAAGAGGTTATCTGCTCCTGCAAGATAGAAATGAGGCTCTGACAAATCATGTAGTCGACCAGGCGGGCAAACTTTCCCAGCTGCAGCCACCAGGCCTCTGCTTGCTTCAACTTCTGCTCCAGTTGTTTGTGCTGTACCCTCTGAAGGTATATGGAGCCTTGGCCTGCCCTGATCCTGTCGCAGTTTTGCACTCGCTCCTGTAGGCCCTGTTGCATGTGGTATGTGTCCTCGTGAACCTGTAAGCATAGAGTGGAAACTCACCAGAGATGGGGGATGGAGAGCAAACCAGCCACCCACTAGTCTGTGCAACCTCTCAGGTCCTGGAGTCTGGGACCTAGAACCTAGATATACACATGGAGGGCTCCTTTTTAGCAGAGTCTACCCCACCCCACCTGACCCCTCAATTTTAAGTGACCAGAGAAGATATGAAATAGAGAACATATATTGAGAGGTCACAATGTGCTAATACGGTAGGCCAGGCCTGTCTACTGAAAACCCCCAGGGTGAAACTCAAATAGAAAATTTGTGTATATGTAAATGTAAAAGTTCACAATGCATAGAAGAGACAAAAAAAAAAAAAAAAAAAAAAAGATGGGATGAATAAGGCTAAATAATAATTTCAGGATATGGACTCTGGGTAATAATTAGGCCAAGTGATGTGGCCTGCTGAGTAGAATGATATTGCTTTATGTTACAATAGAAGCTGTTTCTGGGCACTGATATAGACTTTCTATTAGAGGAGAGGGAATGTGGAATAAGAGCCTGGGAGCCTTTTTGTGGGTTCTTTCAGATCTGGGAGGTTCCTCAGCCTATAAAGGCTGCTGACAATTGCCAACACTCTGGGCTTTCATTGTTGAGGAACAGAGAAGAGGTACCAGAAAGCTATGCTTGGCCAGATGGATCCTTTGTCTTCCATGCTCTCCTGTCCCTTTTGATGCTCCCTAGAGCTTGTGATTAGAACTGATTGGTGTCTGTGAATTGTACTTCTGGTATCCATGAGCTCAAGCCCCAATCTTCTCAGACCCAAGCATAAGACAGTTAAGTCCTAAGCATGGGACATCAAATACAGACATGCCCTATGCGTATGATGATTTTGTATATGAGACTAAGTGAAGTGTTCTCTTCCATGTTCTAAAAATACTCCCCAATACCCAGTGCTTCCCACTTCATAACCCTTAGTCCAGTGCACCATGATTTTGTTATTTATATAACTCATCGACTACACTGTAAGCTCCTTTAGGAGGCGATCTTGTTATACCTTATTTCATTTTTCTATTGCTTAACACAGGCCCTGGCATGGGGTAGTTTCACAGTAAATGTTTGTAAAAAGAATGTATAATCTCACATTGAAAGAGCCTACTGAGTGCTATTAGGATAAAACCATACCAATGACAACAATAATAATTGCTAATACCACAGAACATAATCAGTATATATTTTTAAAGCACCAACACTAGGGGTGATAACATCCAAATTATAAGAAAAAATGTTTAGGACTGGCACAGTGGCTCATGCTCGTAATCCCAGCACTTTGGAAGGCCAAGGAGGGTGGATCACTTAAGTTCAGAAGTTTGAGACCAGCCTGGGCAACATGGTGAAACCTGATCTCTGCAAAAAATACAAAAAATTAGCCGGGCGTGGTATCAACTGCTGTAGTCCCAGCTACTCGGGAAGCTGAGGTGGGAGGATCACCTGAGCCCGGGAAGTCGAGGCTGCAGTGATCCCTGATCATGCCACTGCACTCCAGCATGGGCAACAGAGTGAGATTCTGTCTCAAAAATAATAAAAAACCTGGAATTCCATGCCTAGTCAGAGTATCATTGAAGTTTGAGGATAAATAAAAACATTTTTTAGATATACAAAGACTCAGAAAATTTTCCATCCACGGATTCTCCCTTAAAAAAAATAAGGAATAGTATTAATATATTCCGGGCAGAGGAAAATGAATCCAAGAGGATAAAGTATTCTACAAAAGATTTGGTGGGTAAAGAAATTTGTGAGATATATTGTTAATTTTAAATAGTGCTATGGCCTGTGTGTTTGTGTCCCTCCAAAATTCATATTTTGAAATCTGAACCCATAAGGTGATGGTATTATGAGGTGGAGTCTTTGGGGAGGTGATTAGGTCATGAGGTCTCCAGTCTCAGGAATAGGATTAGTGCCCTTAAAAAAAAAAAAAAAAAAAGTTCCCAGATCATACAGTATTTGTCTTTCTTCGTCTGGCTTATTTCACTTAGCATAATGTCCCCAGGTTCATATGTGCTACCATTAATGGCATTATTTCCTTCTTTTTGTGACTGAATAATATTTTATTGTATATATGTATTAATATCACAATTTCTTTAACCATTCATCCATCAATGGACACATCGATGTTTCTATATCTTGGCTATTGTGAATAATCCTGCAAAAAAAATGGGGGTATAGATATCTCTTTGAGATACTGATTTCATTTCCTTTGGGCATATACACAGAAGTGGGATTGCTGGATCATATGATAGTTCTATTCAAAGGGTTCAAACTTTTAGTTATAAGATGAACAAGTTCTGGGAATCTAATGTACCGCCTGTGTGGTAATGGATGTGTTAATTAATTTGATTGTGGTAATCATTACACAATATATACATCTATCAAGTCATCACGTTTTATACCTTGAATATATTCAATTTTTATTTGTTAATTTTATTTTTAAAAGGCCCCAGAGAGCTGGTTAGTCCCTTCTGCAGCAAGAAGGTGCTGCCTATGAGGACTGAGCCCTTGCCAGACTCTGAATCTGTCATCACCTTGATGTTGGACTTCCCAGCTTCCAAGAATAAATGTTTGTTGTTTGAAAGCCACTGAGATTATGGTATTTTGTTATAGAGGCCTGAGTGGACTAAGGCAAATGAGTAGGTTACAAAACAAGAATGTTCATAACAATCTCGAAGAAAATTCCAGGAGATGTCAATATAAGCATAATGGGAGGAAGAGAGAAGGGAAAGAAAAGTACGATAATGCCAAGGTTCTTATTCTTCTTGGGAACGATATGGATAAAAATTCATACTTGTCATTCATTCACTCAATTGAGCGCCTACTAAATGGCATACCCTACAGTAAGCACTAGAGATATATTAGTGAATGAGTACTTAAGTCCTTGCCCCTCCAGGAGGAGGGAGACAGCAAACATAATAAATACATAATTTATGGTGTACATAAAAAGGTGATTTGGCCGGGCGCAGTGGCTCAAGCCTGTAATCCCAGCACTTTGGGAGGCCGAGATGGGTGGATCACGAGGTCAGGAGATCGAGACCATCCTGGCTAACACGGTGAAACCCCATCTCTACTAAAAAATACAAAAAAAAAACTAGCTGGGCGAGGTGGCGGGCGCCTGTAGTCCCAGCTACTCCGGAGGCTGAGGCAGGAGAATGGCATAAACCCGGGGGACGGAGCTTGCAGTGAGCTGAGATCCGGCCACTGCACTCCAGGCCGGGTGACAGAGCGAGACTCCGTCTCAAAAAAAAAAAAAAAAAAAAGGTGATTAGTATTGGCGGGGTGAGGTGGCTCACACTTGTAATCCCAGCACTTTGGGAGGCTGAGGTGGGCGGATCACGTGAGATCAGGGGTTTGAGACCAGCCTGGCCCATGTGGCGAAACCCTATGTCTACTAAAAATACAAAAACTAGCCGGGTGTGGTGGCGGGCACCTGTAATCCTAGCTACTCGGGAGGCTGAGGCAGAATTGCTTGAACCCTGGAGGCAGAGGTTGCAGTGAGCCAAGATCATGCCACTGCACTCCGGCCTAGGCGACAAGAACGAAACTCCGTCTCAAAAAAAACAAAACAAACAAACAAACAAAGTGATTAGAGTACTATGACAAAACAAAAGAGTGAAAACATGTATTTTAAAATGATTTTAAAATACATGTTACAAAAACTGAAAGAACAGCAAGCAGAAATGAACAAATCTATAGTTGTAGGTAGGAAGGGATATTTAACATATATCTCTCAGAAATTGAAAGACAAAGGAGGTTAAAAAATCACTATGTCTTGACTGGGTGTGGTGGCTCATGCCTATAATCCCAGCACTTTGGGAGGTCAAGGTGGGAGGATCACTTGAGCTTGGAGTTCGAGACCAGCCTGGGCAACATGGTAAAACCCTGCCTCTACAAAAGAAATACAAAAATTAGCCAGGTATAGTGGCCCATGTCTGTAGTCCCAGTTACCCAGCAGGCTGAGGTGAGAAGATGGCTTGAGCCCAAGGGGGTGGAGGTTGCAGTAAGCCAAAATCATGCCACTGCACTCCAGCCTGGGTGACAGAGTGAGACCCTGACTTAAAAAAAAAAAAAAAAAAAAAAAAAAAAAAAAAAAAAAAAAATTGTGTCTATAGAATATTTGAATACAACAGTGAATAAGCTTGGCCTAATACATATTCTTTTAGGTTGGGTTTCCTAGAAGCAGACTCTGAGACAGGGATTTGGAGAAATGTGATTTATTGAAGGAATGATCTTCAGGGAAACAAGAGCCTCTAAGGGAGTAAACAAAGCAGAAAAGAGAAGGGGAAAGTACCCAGCAAGATCTCAGCTAAATTCTATTTTTGATCTGATCTGGAGTGGGGAAGGAGGCTTTGGAATGTTCCAGTCGTACTGTAGAGTTGTCATGCCTTGAAGCAAGTAAGGAAAAGAAAAAAGGCTGAGGAACTGTTCCATATGAGAGAGACTAAAGAGAAGTGAGCACTGAATTCAATATATAATTCTGGTTTGGATCCTGAAGAACGAAAATATATAGTAATAAAGGACATTATTAGAATAATTGCCAAACTTTGAATAAAGATTAGAGATTAGATAACAGAGTTGTATCAAAGTGAAATTTCCTAATCTTTGATCATTGTACTATAGTTATAAAAGAAAATGTCCTCATTCACAGAAAAAACATACTGACATATATAGGAGTTGCTATGATTTGAATGATTTGAATGTGTCTCCCAAAAGTTAATGTGTTGGAAACTTAATTGACATAGTAACAGTTTTAAGAGATGGAGTCTTTAAGAGGTAATTAGCCAAGAGGCCTCAACCCTTATGAAAGGATCAATGTTTTGATCATGGGAGTGGGTTAGTTATCATGGGAATGGATTACTGATAAAAAGGATGAGTTTGGCCTGATTTCCCCTCTCCTCTCTCTGTCTCATATTCATGTCTCATCACTATGTGAGACCCTCTACCATGGGATGAGACTCTTGCCAGATGCTCTTGGACTTCCCAGCCTCCAGAACCATGAACCAAATAAACTTTTATTCTTTATAAACTACCCAGTCTTTGGTATTCTATTATAGCAACAGAAAAAAAACTAAGACAGGGGTAAGGGAGCTGATACCTGCAATTTACTCTCAAATGATTTAGAAAATAATGTGTACATGTTTAGACAAAAAGAAAGAGCATAAACAATAAAGCAAATGGGAAAAATAATCTATATAAAGGATATGTGAGAGTTTATCTTACTATCCTTACAATTCTAATAAGTTTTAAATTACATCAAAATACAAAATCACAGAAGGAAGGAAGGGAAAAAGGGAGGAAGGGAGGAAAGAAGGGAGGTAGGGAGAAAGGAAAGGAAAGGAAAGGAAAAAGGAAAGGAAAGGAAAGGAAAGGAAAGGAAAGGAAAGGAAAGGAAAGGAAAGGAAAGGAAAGGAAAGGATGGAGAGGAGAGACAGAGGGAGGGAAAAGAAAAAAATAAGCGTTGGTAAGAATGAAAGGCAACTGAGGCCAGGTGCAGTGGCTCACACCTGTAATCCTAGCACTTTGGGAAGCCAAGGCAGGTGGATCACTTGAGATCAGGAGTTGAAGACCAGTATGGCTGAGATGGTGAAACCCTGTCTCCACTAAAAATATAAAAATTAGCTGGGCATTGTGGCTCACACCTGTAATCCCAGCTACTTGGGAGGCTGATGCAGGAGAATCACTTGAACACGGGAGGTGGAGGTTGCAGTGAGCTGAGATCACACCACTGCACTCCAGCCTGGGAGACACAGCCAGACTCACACCTATAATCCCGGCATTTTAAGAGGCCAAGGCGGGCAGATCATGAGGTCAGGAGATCAAGGCCACCCTGGCTAACACAGTGAAACCCCGTCTCTACAAAAAAAATTAGCCGGGCGTGGTGGCAGGCACCTGTAGTCCCAGCTACTCAGGAGGCTGAGGCAGGAGAATGGCGTGAATCTGGGAGGCAGAGCTTGAAGTAAGCCAAGATCGCACCACTGCACTACAGCCTGGGCAACAGAGTGAGACCCCGTCGCAACAAAAAAAAAAAAGAAAGAAAGGCAGCTGGAAATCAACATCATTGATGGAAATGTAAACTGGTACAACCACTCTGGAAAACTGTTTGGCAGTGTAAAACATACATATATTCTATTCTAGCAATTCCACTCCTGGAATATATATCCGCAAAAAATAAATGCTTATGTTCACCAAAAGACATGCATGTACAAGAATGTTCATAGCAGTATTATTCATAATAGCAAAAAACTGGAACCAACCCAAATGTCCACAATAGGAGAATGAATATATAAATTGTGGTCATTCATACAGTGAAATATTACCTAGCTATACAAAAAGAGTGAACCACTGATACCTACAACATTATGGATAAATCTCACAAACATAATGTTGACTGAAAAAAGTCAGGCAAAAAGGAGCACACACTGTCCAATTCTAGTTATATGAAATTCAAAATGAGACAAAATTAACCTGTGGTGACACAGGTCAGAGTACTGGTTACCTCTGTGGGGGTATCAGTGAAAAAGGCACCTGAGAGCTTGCTGGGATGCTGGAAATGTTTTCTATCATGATCCGGGTATACAAATATATAGCAATACAAATACAAATGCAAAAAATTCAACAACTGTACAGTTAAAATTTGTCTACTGTATATGAATTATACCTTCATATAAAAAATTGACTACTGGATTTCAAAATTTATAACTATTTTGTAGCATTAAAGGTAGGATTGAGGAACTAAGAGGTAGAGAAAGGCTGTGGAGCAGCTCACCCCCCATCTCCTGCCTCATTCAGCTTGGTAGAACAGCAGGTCCAGCATTTATTACCTGGAGGCTAGAGGCTGTTGTCTCCTTTTCACTCCTGCACCTTGGCTTTAGGATCCTGATATTGCTGATGCCTTTAGCCCCTTTCCTCTAAACCTCCTGAAGACAGACTATGAATTTCCTTTTTAGCCACACTTCTAAAACATCCATAGAAGATATCACTGAAGAGTCCAATCAATACAAACTTGTAAAATATGCAGAGGTTCTGTTAAATCCAAGGTTTTAAACTCTGTGGAGCTGTTATTGAACGTCTTTGTGCAAAGACGTTCAATAATATCCCTAGGTTCCTGGGATACATCAATGAATGAAACAAAGATCTCTACCCTTGTGGAGGTTACAATCTATCATGAGACATTAGTAAAAATAGTAAGCAAATTATATAGTATTTTTAAAGGTGAGAAGGAAGACAGAAAAAGGAAAACAGAGTAGGATAAGGAGGATAGGTAATTCTTAGAAGGGGAAGGAATTTGACTATTCAAAATTTTGTGAAAATGTTTTATTATAGGTATTTTTAAATAAGATTTCATCCAAGAGCAATCAACAGAAGTTATTGCTTCCTCCTAGGAATAGAAATTCCTTGCAGTCGGCCGGGTGCAGTGGCTCACACCTGTAATCCCAGCACTTTGGGAGGCCGAGGCGGGCAGATCACAAGGTCAGGAGATGGAGACCATCCTGGCTAACACGGTGAAACCCCGTCTCTACTAAAATACAAAAAAATTAGCCGGGCGTGGTGGCGGGCGCCTGTAGTCCCAGCTACTTGGGAGGCTGAGGCAGGAGAATGATGTGAACCCAGGAGGCGGAGCTTGCAGTGAGCCGAGATCGTGCCATTGCACTCCAGCCTGGGTGACAGAGCAAGACTCCATCTCAAAAAAAAAAAAAAAAAAAGGAAGAAATTCCTTGCAGTTGAGGCCGTTTTTGGACTTCAGAGTTCTGTCCTTTGTGATTAACCTCCTCTGATGGAGTTCAGAGCAACAGGTAGAACCCAAAACCTGGTTCAAGCCAGGCAAGGTATACCTCCTTCACATTAATTAGTTATTTTCACAAAATCTGGGTGGGCCTCCTCTCTCAGAACTGGACTATCTATACATGGTAATTAGCCATAGTCCTGTGTGAATATCCAGCCCCACCTGACAACAAACCATGATAACAGGCCATGGGCAAGAGGCAAGTATACAGGAGGGCCTCCCAGAATTCTAGGCAGGGGGTGTGCATTGCAGATGCAACATACGCATAATTAGGAAGGATTCCATCACTGCATCCTTCCACTAACCACAGTGGCCTTCCAAAGGTTCAAGATAGGTTCAAAGATAAGCTCAGCAGCATAAAAGACAGGATTCCTGTTCTCAAATACCCTAATTCCCAAAGGTCGGCATAAACAACAGACAAAATAAACATTGATATATTCCTTCTCCTCCGTGCTCCTAGATCAAGATCAACCCGTAGGGAAAGGTTGAGTCTAAGCCTCTGCACACCTGTTATTGATTCGTCCATCCGAGAATAGAAACTGCTGTTGCTGGGCAGGAAAATGGCTCTGATTCAACTGCAGAGTCCAGGTCTCACAGTGGATTCCAGGAGAAACTTAATGAAAGGAGGCTGAAACTCTGGGGAGCTCAACTTGGAGAAAAGGTCTACAATAAACTAGAGCCTCTTACCAGTCGAAGAATGGATGTGCAGAGGTTCAGGCAATGATGGAGCAGTCGTAGAGCCTTATGCTTCTCCTTGGCTAGAGCTTTCTGCAGGTCCAGCAGCTCACAGCACTGATCCAGTTCCTGGGGTAGCCAGGATACAGAGTGTAGCTCCTGTAGAAGCCTAGAATCAAGGACTAAGCTGGTCAGAGCTGGCATCCCAATCCTTCCTTGGATACCTTTGACCTCTTCTCAGCCTAACTTACCTCAGAGTGCACAAATAGTTATAGAGCTTATAACATTACCAACAGTGACCAACAGTGACAGCTCCCTCTCAAGAGTTCTCTGAAAGAGTATAAGCCCAGAAAGCTGCTTTCTCAGCTATACAAGCTGAGAAAACGTTTGGGGTATGTGCAAGTGCTTATACCTAGTGATCTCTCTGCTAGAAGAGAGGGTCAAATAGGTACCAAGATCTGACTTAGAAGAGCATAAGTCTCTTCTAAGAGCCGAGCCTTCTTCCTTGGAATAGAGAAAACTAAGGGTCCTAAAAGTCTAGGTGGACAGGTAAATTTTAGGATCAAATGTGATGAAACTGGAAGTTCTCTATGGGCTGTCCATCCCTGAGGAAGCCCAATCCTGTTATCCACACCTCCCAAGCCCCAGAGAACTCCACATCTGTAAACATCCTTGAAAAAGATAAAAGACTCCTAACTATCAGACAGGATGGTCACAATGGGCATCATTTATTCAGTGTCAACTGAGAGATACTGAATGTAGCACTTCGTATTCACAGTCTTGTTTAATTCTCATTACAGAATTAAATGTAGAAATCTTTATCTGAGTTTTAAGATCAGGAAACTGAGGCTCAAATACTAAAGTCCCTTGCTAGTACTCAAGGTCTAAATAAGATCTGTCCAGCCTCCCAAGCCCTTATGCTCTTAATTACACTATGATGATTAGGCTAGACTGGAGGATGAAACCCCCTAGAGCAGAAGTTGCAAACTGGGTTAAATTCAGTGGAAAAGTTTTTCAAAATGAGTCACTAAGAGTTGGCTAGCATACAGTGTTTTAATAAAAATTTGAAGGCCTGGTGTGGTGGCTCATGCCTGTAATCCCAGCACTTTGGGAGGTTGAGGCAGGTGGATCACCTGAGGTCAGGAGTTCAAGACCAGTCTGGCCAACGTGGCAAAACCCTGCCTCTATTAAAAATAAAAAAAATTAGCCAGGCATGGTGGTGCATGCCTGTAATCCCAGCTACTTGGGAGGCTGAGGCAGGAGAATTGCTGGAACCCAGGAGACAGAGGTTGCAGTGAGCCAAAATCACGCCATTGCACTCCAGCCTGGGTGACAAGAGCGAAACTCTGTTTAAAAAAAAAATTGAGTTAAAATTGGTTGAAATTTGAGTTAAAAGTGAGAAATTTCACAACAAAATGTGGACTTCTAGGAAGTCCTGAAATGTAAGGTGGCTGATCACACTGGACCTATATTCCTAAATGGCAACAATTAGTTGGAACTGAGTAGTGACTATCCTCTTTAGATGCAGTCTCCAGATTGCACTTCCCATGCTCCCTAATGTCTTCCACCTAAACCACTGCATTCCTTCAATACTTCCTGCTTAGGCCCTTTAGGCATCTGAATTTGCAACTCTTATCACAGAATATACCTAAGAGTAGCTGAGGAGTCGTGTAGGGAAAGCAAGGAAATACTGAAAATAGGAATAACCAACCTTTTCCAAAAAAAAAAAGTATCCAAGTAATATCTTGGAAAGAACAGAGAGTTTGGATTCAAACAACTGAATTAGACCCCCAGATCTGACATTACACATAATTACGTGAGAGCAAGTGGTTTAAGATATATAATTACCTGGAGAATATTGCATATATTCTCCATAGAGAATATATTCTATTCATGAAATAGAATATAATCTTTTCAGAATATATATTCAGAATATATATTCAAACAAAAAACTGGTTATTTAACAGTATGTAAGGTATGATCACATTTTGTATATGTGATAGAAAAAAGACTAGAAAGATATGCAACAAAATGTTCATAGTGGTTGGAAGGATTAAAGGTTTTTTTCTTTGTGCTTTTTTGTATCTGTCAGATTTTCTACAACAAACATACTATTACCTTTAGTAAAACTAATTTTTAAAAACTCAATGAAGTTGTGTTTTTAATACCTCACCTACTAATATGGAGTAGCCCAGCTCCAAAGTGGGGCACAGCCAAGAGCAGATGATTCTCTAGGAAATTCCGGAGTCGATGCAGCCCCTGCAATCTCACATTCTTCTTCCAACTAGAAATTAGAGGTCAGTGATAATATACTGTTGCTGTCATCCATTTCCTACCAAATCACATATCTGTCATTACCTACCAGGTAAAGGACTTGCGTAAGAGGTAATACTTAAAGAATGGAATGAACTGGAGCTGCTGCCAGAGAACACAGTGATGGTGCCAGGTACCCAGTGTCATCGTCTCGCTACCTTCCACAGGATGTACGTGCAAGATCCCAAAGGGAGAGAAGATGTAGTGCTCGGGATTCACCTTGTCGGGTGGCACCACCATCAGGCTGTAAGGCCTTTAAAAAAAAAAAAGAGCTCTGATCAGTGAAGGCCCTGGGAACTTGGTCAGACTTTAAGAGACCGAAGGAGGATAGAGGAGATGAAAAAGGGAAACAGGAAGGCAGGCAGAAGAAAGGAGAAAAAGGGGGAAAGAGAACAGAATGATTTTTAAACTAGAAAGATGAAACAAATATTATTAAGAAACCAAAGCCAAAGGTAGATGGGAAGAAAGAAAAAGGCACCTAGCCATTTCCAAGAAATTAATATCTTCACACGCAGATATCTTACATCCCATCAAATCTAAGACACTGTCCACCATAAGCTGCAGCATTATCTTATGAAATGCTAAGATAAAAATGCTTCTAATAAGATATTCCATCAATTTGTAAGATGCATCATAATTTTAGAGATGATAAATGTGAAAAATTCTCATTTCTAGAAATGATAAAATACATACATACTTGGGTATGCATGCAGAGATAATCAGAATGTTATTTGGTGGAGTAACCAAGATTGGAGAAAAGCAGAGGAAGACTAGAAAATTAGAAACAGGCAAATAAAGAGGAAAATTGCAACCTAGTTAACTAGACAAGTACCTTCAGAGCCATCTTAAAAATCTTAGTTGGTCTTGGGTTCTCTTACTTCAGCAAAATGCACCTATATCCCACATTAAATGCAATATATACGTAGTGATATAATAGGTGTATCTAGTTACAGTAGGCCAGTTAGCATAATGCTATGTTTAGATACATTTAATAAAGCATTTATTTGTATTTTTCTGTTTTCTTTATATAACTCAGAGCCAGCAATATTTTAAGTATTACATATATTTTAGCACTTTAAAAGCTGTATCGTAGGTCCTATAATGCCTAAGAGATAAAATAGCCCTCCTCTATCTCTTATCTCTCTCAGCTTTCTAGAAAACATTGTTAAGCAAGTGACTTAAGAACATTTAGATAGATACCAGAATGGACGCACTAAGTCAAGTCATATTAAAACCTTGCTTTGTTTTTGACAAAGTTACTAAAGTGTCTCAAGTATAGTACTAATATCCCCAAATTACAGATAGGAAAACTGAAACAAAGAGAAGTTAAAGCTTTGCCCAAGACGGTTAAGGGAACAATACAGGATTTAAAACCAAAGTTACCTGATTCATGCCCTCCTTTAATCAGTGGGCCATTTAGCTTCCCACAGTGAGGCTGCCTATGTTAACTGAGCCCTGGCTCTTCCCAAGAGGTATTTCCTTTTCCTATGGCCTACTTAATGGAGGCTGCTGTTTCTGTGTAGGGCCAGGAGTTATGGAGTACCCTTCTCATTCACAATGGCCACTACTCCTTTGGAGGAAATTCACTCATTCTACAAATGTTTAATAAGGCAAGCAGTGTGTAAGCCACTGAGGATACAGCAGTGTTCAAGAAAAATTCACTCCCTGCCTTTATGGAACTTAGTTAAACCATTTATCAAGTTGTACCTCTGTTCAAGTCTTGTGGTCAGCGATGGGGACATAAAGATGACTTGTATATAGTCCTTGTCCTCGAAGGGCTCAGAATCAACTGGAGTATGACATGATACTAGAGAGCAGATGGGGGAAGTCAATATCTTCCTGAGTCCCAGACCCAAACATTCAGTTGTTTTCACAACATCTCAACCGTCTTGCTTGCATCTGAAACTCAGCAAGTTCTGTACTAAACTCAGTATCTACTCCCACCAAATCTTTCCCTAATCTGGGCAATTAGTTCACTCATTCATTCAACAAATATTACTGAGTATCTACTCTATGCCAGATTGTTCTAAGCCCTGAGGATACATCATTAACCACAACAAACCCAAACCCCTCCCCGATGGAGCTCTCATTCTACTAGAGAAGATGATAAACATCATTAACAACAGGGAGGGGGGAAAAGAGCAGGCAAAGGGAGATTGGCAGTGCCAGGGGAGAAGTGCAATTTTAAATGGGGTGGTAAGGGTGGGGAAGTGACAGCTGAGCAAAGACTCAAGGAATAAAGGAGGTGAAGGAATAAATTCCTAAATGTAAATCAAACACTGAAGAAAATGCAATTAAAATGTTGATAAATTCAAACACATTTAAAAAACCTATTACATAGCAAATAAAGAAATAAAATGAAACAAGTGAAAAAGTTCTTTCTATTGATGGTGCACTAGAAATTTGGACCAACATTCCCACTTGAGAACAACTAGAAAAACTAGGCCAACTATCTGGATAACATATGAAACTGGATAATACATGAAATATAATATCTGTATAACACATCAGAGAACCCAAAAATGTAATCCCCCAGGCTTCGGGTCGAGACCCCAAATGGCTACAACACATGAGTAAAGTGGAACCAGAAATATACCTCCTCCTTGGTATGGGACCTGAACTGCAACTTTTGCTCATTTAGTTCCCTGAGTCTGTTGAAAGCTTGGCTCCTCTTTTCAGTATCTCAGGAACGTATAGCAAAATTGACATTTAACTACCTTTATATTGAGAGGAATTGAGAGGTGCCTCTGTTTGGGGAAAAGCAGCACCAAATACTGAACTCATTGCAACGGGTTTCCTTCTTTGGCAGATCCTGGCCCTGTAATCATCCATTGCCTTTTTAGTTCTCTTGTCAATAGTTTCTTGTCTCTTTATGTGCCTCATTGTCTTTGATCGTGATGCTTCTCTGATTATAAAAGATGCTAATAGTTTAAAGCCCTATGCTTGTCATTTGCTTTCTGTAAGCTCTCCACTATGGTTTGTAGGCATTCCATCCCACATTGTCACCATTACTATCATTACAGCCATGACAGTCAAGTGTAGCAGCTACTAGGTGTCAGTATCACATTCAACCACAAGTGATAATTTAATTAATTGTGATGCCACTATGTGTCATGGATTACTAGTATCCTATTTCCCATTAGCAAGGAATTCAATACTGTTTTAGGCCAAGGACATTACCAAATCAAAGAAGATCCTATATTAGAGGCTAGTTTCCTGGGGCCACTCATAATACCAGATACCGTGTTAGCCAGGGTCCAGGCAGTAAAATAGAAACCATACTAGGCATTTCAACAAAGTGAATTTAATAAAGAGAATATGTTTTTGAAAAGATGTTGAGGCCAGGCACGGTGGGTCATGCCTGTAATCCTAGTACTTTGGGAGGCCAAGGTGGGTGTATCACTTGAAGCCAGGAGTTTGAGACCAGCTTGGCCAATATGGTGAAACCCTGACTCTACTAAAAATACACAAATTAGCCAGGCATATTAGCAGGTACCTGTAATCCCAGCTACTTGGGAGGCTGTGGCAGGAGAATCACTTGAACCTGTGAGGCGGAGATTAAAGTGAGCCAAGATCGCCATGGCACTCCAGCCTAGGCGACAGAGCGAGACTCCATTTTAAAAAAAAAAAAAAAAAAAGCTCCAGAACTAGAGGAACAAATGAAAGAGGTTTGGGTTATTAGAAGCTGAGATTGGAGGAGGGGCCTTGCAGAGTTGAGACTCAAAACTCTGAATGGGGCTGGGTGCAATGGCTCATGCCTGTAATTCCAGCACTTTGGGAGACTGAGAAGGGAGGATAGCTTGAACCCAGGAGTTCGAGACCAGCCTGAGCAACAAAGTGAGATCCCATATCTACAAAAAATTTAAAAATTAGCCAGGCAAAGTGGTGGGCACCTGTGGGCCCAGTCACATGGGAGGCTGAGGTGGGAGGATCACTTGAGCCCAGAAGGTAGAGGCTGCAGCAAGCTGTGTTCCTGCCACTGCACTCCAGCGGGGGCAACAGAGCAAGACTGTCTAAAAAAAGAAAACAACAACAACAAAAAGAACTCTGAAGGAAAGGGGCTACCAACTGGTGTTGGTACCTCTCAGCGTTATGAAAAGGCTGATTCAGACAGTGCTGGCTGGGCCAGGCACGGTGGCTCACACCTGTAATCCCAGCACTTTGAGAGGCTGAGGCGGGTGGATCACTTGAGGTCAGGAGTTCAAGATCAGCCTGACCAACATGATGAAACCCTGTCTCTACTAAAAATACAAAATTAGCCAGGTGTGGTGGCACATGCCTGTAATCCCAGCTACTTCAGAGGCCGAGGCAGGAGAATCGCTTGAACCAGGGAGGTAGAGGTTGCTGTAAGCCGAGATCGTGCCATTGCACTCCAGCCTGGGGAACAAGAGTAAACTCTGTCTCAAAAAAGAAAAAAGAAAGTGCTGATGCCAGGGTGAAAGACCATTGCTGAGGCGATGATGGCAGAAAAAGCAAGCAAACGAAGCAGCAAGTCCCTTCCCCTCTTATCTTGCTGTCCAGTATCCTAGCACTCTCCATTAATCAAACCTAATAGGAGGCCAGCTGAAAAAAGAGAAAAAGTTTGCAGAATCTCAGCCCTAGTATCACAAAGCAGAGAGGGAGGAGGAGAATTAGAATCAACAGACAATCAATTAATAACTGGCAGATGCTCTTAGTGAACATTAAATGAATTGATCAGTAAATGAATGAATGATATTGATCATTAGTGCTACCTAAGTTCAAGAGATCAGTGTGTGCAGGAAATAAGGTTCTTTGGGAGACTGTATTAGATACTGCTTAAGAGCATAAACTTTTGGATTAAGATAATCCTGGGTTTAAATCCTAGTTACACCACTTATTATGTAGCTTTGGATAAATTACTCAACCTCTCTTATGTATCAGTCCACTCATCTCATATACTGAAATAATAATAGCACCTACCTGGTAGATGAGGATTAGGTAACCCATGTCATGAGTTTATTAGCACAGTGCCTAATATATTGAAGAGCCTGGTTAAAGGCAATTACTACAATTATTTCTGGGAGCAGATGGACTTGAATAGGGCTTTTAAAAATAGGTGAGATTTGAGCTGGGCATGGTGGCTCATGCCTGTAATTCTGGCAATTTGGGAGGCTGAGGCTTGAACCCAGGAGTTTGAGACCAGCCTGGCAACATAGTGAGACCTCATTCTACAAAAAATAAATTTTAGAAAACTGGCCGAGTGTGGTGACTCATGCCTATAATCCCAGCTACTCAGGAGGCTGAGTGAAAGGATTGCTTGAGCCAGAGAGATTGAGACTGCAGTGAGCCATGATTGTGCCACTGCACTCCAGCCTGGGTGATAGAGCCCTTGCTTCAAAATAATAATAAGAAGAATAAATTTTTAAAAGTAGGTGTGATTTGGATCTAATGAGAGGAAGTGAATAAATGCCTCTTGAGTCATGGGGAAGGAGGAGACCTGTTTTCACAGCCACATAGATAAACTAGAACCAGGAGGTAGAAGTTAAAAGAACGCAGACTTTGATTCAGTCTAAGGAACAAGATGCCTGGAAAAAAATTTTCCTGACACTGCAAAGATTTAAACAAACACATGATTTTTCCATTGGAGGTGGAAGAGATCATCATAAAATTTACTTCTGAGGCTATGAACAAATGTTTCTATCATTCTAGGATAGAATAAAGAAGAGCAAAATGTGACAAAAGGATGTGTAAGACAAAAGGCTGCAAAAGCAAAGGGGAGTGAAGGGGAGGTAGAGAGTGGAAAGGAGGAGGAGGCTGAGGAGAAGGGAAGAGAGAGGGACACTGGAGTCAGAGGAGGAGTATGTGGAGAAAGGACAGGGAGAGGGGTGCACACGCGGAGAAAGAAGAGGCGGAAGATAGCACAGAAGGAAACCAGGCAGCGGGAGGAGAAGGGGCCTGGACATAGGTTCTCACCTAAAGTACCGGCTGGGAGCCACATTGAGATAGAGGAAGTGGATCTTCTTCAGGTATCTCTCTGTCTTCAGAGTAGTCATCACCTGGCTACCCAGGAAGGAAGTCTCAGGTGAGAAGCCAGTGCTGCTCTTTTGGAGGGTCTTTTCCCTGGGAACTTCATAGTCAAGCTGAGACCTGTATGACAAAAAGTCAGGAGAGAAAAGGCAGAGCAAAAAGGTCAAGTACCTTAGAGGGAGGCCTTGCCACTGTTGACTAGTGAAAGGAGGAGCTAGATCAGGTGCCTGAGGAGACCTGACATGGCATTGTCAGAGCCTGACTACCATCTATACTCAAAGATACCACATACTGGGCAAATATAGTGCATTACGCAACACAGTTAGGCAACAATATTGACACAAACGTGTGTGTGAGCAACCTCTCCCTTTCTGATAAACAAATAATCATTCTGGATTGATTGTAATTACCGTGAAGTCAGTATTACATAATATTGTGTACAAATAACGGGAAGACTTTATTTTCGCAACTCATTGCTATGTAAGCCCACAGTACTGGATTTCCCCTCCCAGCTCAACCTTCTTAGCCTTTCAGATCTAATATTCTATCTTTGATTCCATTATACGTGCTTTCCAACCCTGAATGATCTCCATGCCTGTTACATTTTCTGCTCTTCCCCCACCATTACCCAACCTCTAGCTTCATATTATTTCCTTTCCTGCCAAGATCTAATGGTGGCCCCCTCAAGCCTGCACCAATACGCTCATCCTCTTACTCTTCTGCATTCTGGTCAAGAAAATTGGTATGTTACCATTAACTCAAAAGCGAATGACTAATAATTTTTAGTCGGGGTGACCTGAGAGCGCACACAAAAAAACTCGGGAATGATTTAACTTAGACTTAGCCAGTCAGAATATACCAGTATCATTAACCGACCCAAACTTAGATCAACACAAATTTCCCCAGGGATAACAGTGCAATCCTATTCTAGAATTCATATCAACAATATGGTTTATAACCTTTATAAATATGTCCTTGATGAACTGTTGTGTTAGATCAGGACATCTTAAATGGTATAATTGCTCTTATAGGTTCATTTTCTCAACAAAGTCCTATATGATATGGTATATTCAGAAGATCACAAAACCAAGGACATTTGCTCCTCTACAGGTTCCTGGTGTCCAATCTGCTGTGGGCTCATTCTGCTCTGATGTCTTCACACAAGTCCTCAGGCAGCTACCTCTTTCAGGCCTCTCAAACTGCTATCCCTAACCCCATGCAAGCCCTGCTGAGCTCCCAGTTCCACCCCATTCTCTGTCTCCTTCCCTGCCTGGAGAAAGCTGAAGTTTTTAGCCATTAGCCAATTCCCTCAACTTCAGTTGCCTTCCCACACACTTATCTGTCCCCCAATTTCAGAGGAAGAGGTATCCTTTCTTCTCTGTAAGATTGATTCCTCCATCAGTGCTCTGGATCCCTAATTCTCTATGACATATTTTTAATCTACTCTTCTTGTTACCTTAGTCTATTTATTAATTTAGTCTATGAATATTTATTGAGCACCTACTTCTCAAGCACTATGTTAAGGGCTATCAACATCTCTCTCTAAAAAAAAAAAAAAAAAAATTCCTACCCAGACACCAAAATTCTTTCAAGCTGCTGCCCTGCTATTTGTCTTTTCCCTTCAAGCTAAGCTTCACAAAAAAATTGTAAAATGCGATTTCCACTTCATCTTCCATTCACTCCTCAATGCACCACAATCTAGCTTCCTCCCCACAAAACTTAACCTCTTCCTTATTACTACAGCCAATGAACACTTTTATTCTTCTTACTTGTCTCATTTAACATGTAATACTACTGACTGCTCCCTCCTCCTTGAAACTCTGTTTCACCTCCTAACCTGCAACAATGTTTTTGTTAATCTAATCTAGAACTGAACATTCCCCACAAGTACTTTCCCCTAACTACACTCCCTCTCTCTTTCTCTCTCTCTCCCACCCCCAGAGGAGCAGCCAAGCAAAAGACAGTATTCTTTTGTTTTATAGCACTTATTACAATTTGTAATTATATTTTACTTGTTATCAACTTAACTATCTCTCCCTAACTAAACTGTAATACCTCAAGGGAAGGGATTGAGTCTGTCTCATTCACTTCTGTATCCCTAGAATCTTGCAGTTCCTAATAAATGTAGCTATCCAACACTTATTAAATGAATGAATGCCTGGGAAGCCACTCCTGGAGAACGTAATGCAAATGAAGCCATATTAGCTAGACCTTAGAGGTTTACTGCCAGGTTCAAAGGTAGGACAAAGAACTTGATCCCTTCCCAACATCTCAGCCCATGCCAATTCAGTTAAGTTCCCCTAGGAAATGAAACTTGTACTCAGGGCACAGGGCAGCTCTTTGAAAAAGGAAAAGATTCCGATAGGCCTACCATAAATTTGTGGCATTGGCCACCTTCCATCAGCACCCCAGAAGCCTACCTATCTATCCAACATTAGGCTTTAATGGAAAGACTTGACCTAGCCATAAACTAACAGCAAAAACTGAGGAAGTCAAGCTTAATTAAAGGTAAAATTAGCCTTCTTCCCAAACAGTAAATGTGCCACAGACAGCTACAAAGCATTGTCTAGAAAATGAGGTCAGAGGACAAGGAGAATTCCAAGATTAAAGTTAAAGAACTCTCTTGGGCGCGGTGGTTTATGCCTGTAATCCCAGCATTTTGGGAGGCCGAGGTGGGCAGATCACTTGAGACCAGGAGTTGGAAAACTAGCCTGGCCAACATGGCGAAACACTGTCTCTACCCAAAATACAAAAATTAGCCGGGCATGGTGGCATGAGCCTGTAATCCCAGCTACTCGGGAGGCTGAGGCAAAAGAATCACTTGAACCTGTGAGGCAGAGTTTGCAGTGAGCCAAGATCAGGCCACTGCACCCTAGCCTGGGTGACAGAGTGAGACTCTGTTTCAAAAAAAAAAAAAAATCTACAGTTAAAGAACACTGAGAAGAGAAGGTCTCTGTAAGCATTCTGAAATCCTGTAGAGAGCTCTGATAGCCAGATATTTTTAAAAAGAAAAAAACAGGGCTGGGCGCAGTGACTTACACCTGTAATCCCAGCACTTTGGGAGGCAGAGGTGGGCAGATTATGAGGTCAGGAATTCGAGACCAGCCTGGCCAACATAGTGAAACTCTGTCTCTACTAAAAATACAAAAATTAGCTGAGTATGGTGGCATATGCCTGTAGTCCCAGCTAGTCAGGAGGCTGAGGCAGGAGAATCACTTGAACCCGGGAAGCGGAGGTTGCAGTGAGCCGAGACCACGCCATTGCACACCAGCCTGCGCAACAGAGTGAGACGCCATTGCACACCAGCCTGGGCAACAGAGTGAGACTCCATCTCAAAAAAAAAAAAAGAAACAAAAGAAAAAAATAATCACTCAAGGGGCCAGAGTGCCCACATTGGCAGGACAAGAAGACTCTGGAAGGGTCAAAATGAAATTCTATCCAGTAGTGCTGCCAACTCCACTCTGCCTTGGAGCTGTTTTAACCCACATACATGTGGTAAGGACACTCAGACATGCATTCCCTAGGGGTACCTTGAGGGAAAGACCCAGCATCCAGGAATCAACTCACGGTAGGCCTGGGCAATGTTAAGTGATTATGAATGAATTACAGAAAAAGAATTAAGGAGACTTCTGACATCATCTAAGAAAGAAGCCTGGAAACTGAAAAGTCAAGCTGTTATTCTAAAGCTTTGGCTGCCTCATAGCTGACTTCTGATTTTCATTAATTTCTGTATTTCTCCATGGGGATTAACACTAACACCACTGGGTTTATTTTGCAGAGAAAAAGGAAGAGAAAAGTAGCCTTACACTAGCTTTGCGTGGAGTTGGGCTAATCCCTATGATCAACAGAGAGCTGGATCTAAATTTCCAAGTGGCCCTACAGGCACCCATAAAACAGCTCCTTTTTCTCCTCTGCTCAAAGCCCTAGACTGAGTCCCTCACTTACCTGGTCTCTTTTCTTCCAACAGGCTCCTCCTCTGCATTGTCAGTGTCACTGCTTTCATACTGTACAGGGATGTCCGTTGCCAGTGCCAAGGGAAGGAGACTAAGTCCATCCAGCCACACAGCCTCTTCTAGGGCCACCTGAGCACCAACAATGCCCAGGCAGCGCTGTAGCTCGGGCAGTGTCAATGGTCGCAGCCAGGTGGCCAGCTCCTCCTTTACTTGCTGCCTACTCCACCAGGCCTGCACAAAAGGGCAAGCTGGGCATGGGGGCCTGTGATGGAGCCTCTGCTTCTGGGGACAGCAGTCAGCATGGGAAGCACTGTCTAACAAAGAGCTGTCTGGAGGAAAGGCCTGGTTAATGGCACCTAGCAGGTCCAGATGGAGATGGGTTTGGACCCAGGGTGCCCAGCAGTACAGCTGCTCCAGGAAGGGCAGAAAATCAAGGTGGCCAACTAGCAACTCACGATATGGAGGCAGTAGACCCAGTACTGCATGCAGATAGCGCCAAGCTGCAGGGCTACTGTCCTGCAACACAGCTGAGAACAGAGTTCGGAGCTCAGCTAGCAGGAGTTCCAGCACTGTGGGCTGCTCTGACTCAGTCGCTGGCTTCACGAACTGCCTCTGTTTCTGCTGACAAGCCAAGGGCTCTTCTTTGCTGTCCAAGACACATAAGGAGTGCCAAGACTTAAGGGCATCAGATGATGTCTCATCAGAAGACAAACCTACCCTCTTCTCCTCTGGGACCATGAGGAGCTGGGCATTCAACTGCTGTCGAAGTGACCTTGCCCACAGCTCAGGCTCCAACTGCCAGTTCCAGGATGCCAGATGCCAGGCCTCACCTGCATGGGACAGCCCAGGAGAGGGGCCAGAGAAGGGACCTCAAGTTCTGGGCAGGGGATGGTCAGAGTCAATGGGGTTAGGAAGAAGAAAGGACCTGGGACAAGGAAATAGATGGAGCTACAGAGCAGAGCCAGATCAGCCGAGAGCCTTTCCTGAGACCCTCAGGTCCTCCCTACTGCTTCCCCAAAGACTCTGGTAAGGAGCAGGCCTAAGACAGAGGTGAGAGCCCTTCTGGCAGAAGAGTTCCTTCTTAACTCCCAATACCCTGTCCCCCTCACCTGGCCTAGGGGATTTAGGAGGCAAGGCAAGGGACGAGAGCCCGATCTTCTGATGAGGTTTCATGGAAGAGTGCCTGTTGGAGCAGTGAATGAACTTAGACTTGAGTTCCAGTCCGAGGCTCACCCTAATCATAGCCACCCATACACGGAGAGACTGGCACACACACGTGCAATCACCTGAAGAGGCAAACTGACACACCGACAGAGTTCACTCTGAACCTCAGTCACAGCAAGAAATCTGCACTGGAGCTGGCGATCGCCTGAAAAACGGGTTAACAGGTCGTCACTCAGAGGCTGCAAAGCCCCAGTCCCATGACATCTTCGCCCACAGGCTAAGGAGGTCGTGAAGACAGAAAGTCGAGGAGCAGGCACGGCAAATGACGGTCAGGATGCGGGTAGGGGAAGACGTTAAGAAGGGGCAAAGGAGGCGGGCTGGGAACGCGGGGAAGAGGAGGCGGACTCTGTGGGAGGGGGTCCTGAGCGCAGGGGCGAGAGCGGGTCCTGGGGAACAAAGAGAAACGGATCCCGAGCCGAGGACTCACCCCGCAGCTCCACCCGCACCCAGCAGTTAGAACCGTTACAAGATCCCAGAAGGACTGAGTCTTTGCCAGAAACATCCGGGGGAGCCAGAAAGAGGAGGGGCCAGGGTCCGATATGGGCGGGGCCGAGAGGGGAGAGCCCGAGCCAGGAGGGGCCGAACCAGGCCGAACCTGTGCGCTGAGGCTTGCCTGGGACAGGGACCTGCAGGGGACCAGGCCGGGTCTGAACGTGCAGCACGATTGACTCAGGAGACTAGCAATCCAGAGGGTGTCGTAAGCAGGTGTTTATATCCATACACTGTCTAAACTAGTGCCAGGTCTTTGGTATGTCTTTGGTACTTCCCCATCCCCACCCCCAACGTATCCATCTACCCTATCCCACCTCCCCACGAGAAGCCCGAATAAAACAAAATCCTTGATCTCAAGAAGTTCAACATCTATTTGGCACGGGGGGAGGGATTTTTGGGGGGAGAGCTTATGGAGGGGCTTTTTAAAAATTAAGTTGAATGAGGCCGGGCACGGTGGCTCACACCTGTAATCCCAGCACTTCGGAAGCCCGAGGCGGGTGGATCACGAGGTCAGAAGATCGAGACCATCTTGGCTAACACGGTGAAACCCCGTCTCCATCTCCACTAAAAATACAAAAAAATTAGCCGGGCGTGGTGGTGGGCACCTATAGTCCCAGTTACTCCGGGAGGCTGAGGCAGGAGAATGGCGTGAACCCGGAAGGTGAGATCGCGCCACTGCACTCCAGCCTGAGTGACTGAGACTCCGTCTCAAACAAACAAAAAAAGTGAATGATTAAAATAAAAAAAACAAATTCAGCCCCACCTCTCCTCTGAAATCCAGATTACTATATCCAACTGCCTACTTAATGTCTCCACTTGGAGAGCTTATAGGTATCTCAAACTTAAAATGTCCAAAAACAAGCTCCTAACCACCCTCTCCCCACCGAAGAAATGCTGCTCCTTTCACTGTCTGCCCCACTTCAGTCAATGGCAAATCCATCCTTTCTGGTTTCTTACATCAAAACCCTAGAGTCAGCTTTGAGACCTCTTCCAAACCCCTTCTCTACCCCCCTTTCTCTTTCTCTCTGTCTCTCTCCATCAGTAATCCTTCAGGAAATTCTGTTGGTTGTACCTTCAGAATATATCCAGAATCCAACTATTTCCCACAATCTTAAGTATGACAACCTTGGTCTATGCTGCTGTCATTTCTCACCTGGGTTTTCCACAGCCCTCGAACTGTTCTCCTTGCCTCAAACCCTTCTCATGCTTCTCATCATTGCCCCTATAATCTATTCTTTTTAGAGCAGCCAGTGATCCTTTTCAAATATAGGCTGATCCTATCACTCCTCTGCTCAAAGCTCACTAATGCCCCCTTATCTAATTCCTTCAACTGAAGGCCAAAGTCCTATCATGGCCTACAAATTGCTGATAACTGCCTGCTACCTCTGTAGCCTTCTCTGTCCATATTCACACTCTACTACAGCTGTGCCTGCATCACACCAGACATACTCCCACCTCACAGACTACATACATGCTGTGCTGTCTGCTTATGTATCAGTTTGGAGATACACAAGTTATGATTGTTATTTTTTTGTAGAGACAGGGTCTCACTATGTTGCCCAGGCTGGTCTCGAGCCCCTGGCCTCTAGCAATCCTCCCACCTCAGCCCCCTAAAGTGCTGGGATTACAGGTGCGAGCTATCATGCTTGGCCGTGATGGTTCATTTTATTTGTCAACTTGACTGAGCTAAGAGATGCTCAGATAGCTGGTAAAGCATTATTTCTGGGTGTGTCTTTGAGGGTATTCCTGGAAGAGATTAGTGTTTGAATAGGTAGACTAAGTAAAGATCATCCTCACCAATGTGGATGGACATTGTACAATCTGTTGCCTAAACAGAATTTAAACAGGCAGCTGGTGGATTTGCTGTTTCAGCTGAGACATTCATCTTCAGTCCGTGGACATCAGTGCTCCTGGTTCTCAGGCCTTCAAACTTGGATTGAATTACACCACCAGATTTCCTGGTTCTCTAGTTTGTAGACAGCAGATTGTGGGACTTCTCAGCCTATCAGTTCTGTTTCTCTGGAGAACCCTCACTAATACACAAGTTTTCTGGAGCTGCATAACAAGTTATAACAAACTAAGCAGCTTAAAAACAACACCTACTTAGTATCTCATAGTTCTGTAGATCAGATGTCCAGCATGACTTGACTGGATTCTCTGCTCAGGGTATCATAAGCCTGAAGTCAAGATGTTGACCGGGCTACTCATCTGGTGGCTCTAGCGGGTGGGGGTTGTGGGGGTATCCACTTCCAAGCTCTTATGGTTGTTGGCAAGATTCGGTTCCTTGCAGTTGTAAGACTGATGTCCCTGTTTTCTTCATGGCCATTAGCCAGGAGCCACTCTCAGGTCCTAGGGGACACCTGTCTTCCTTGACATGTGGTTCCTCCATTTTCAAGCCAACAATAGTGCCTCAAACTCTTCTTATGCTTCACACTTTTCTGATGTCCCCTTCTGCAACCATAAAGAAAACACTCTGCTTTTAAAGGGCTCATGTGGCTCATGTGATTAGATCAGGCCCACCCAGACAATCGCTCTTACAGTCAACTATGCCATATATTATAATCTAATCACGTAAGAAAAATTTGTCATATTCACAATCCCATGGAATATGCAGGATATATTAGGGAGATATATACTAGAGAGCAGGAAATCTCAGAGACAGTGATCCCCAACCTTTTTGGCACCATGGACCAGTGTAGTGGAAGACAATTTTTCCACGGACCAGGGGAGGGGTTAATGGTTTTGAGATGATTCAAATGCATTACATTTATTGTGAGCTTTACTTATTTTATTATTGCATTGTAATATATAATAATTATACAACTCACCATAATGTAGAATCAGTGGGAGCCCTGAGCTTGTTTTCCTGCAACTAGATAATCCCATCTGGGGGTGATGGGAGACAGTGACAGATCATCCGACATTAGATTCTCATAAGGAGCATGCCACCTAGCATGGGCCGTTCACAATAGGGTTCATGCTCCTATGAGAATCTAATGCCACCACTGATCTGACAAGAGGCAGAGCTCAGGTAATAATGTGAGTGATGGAGAGTGGCTGTAAATACAGATGAAGCTTCATTTGCTCACCCACCACTCACCACCTGCTATGTAGCCTGGTTCCAAACAGGCCATGACTGGTACCAGTCTGAGGCCTGGGGGTTGGGGACCCCGATCTAAAACTTCTACCTACCACACAAATGCTGTAATAAAAAGACCCAAAATATCATGGCTTAAACATGATAGTTTATTTTTTTCTCTCACATAACCATCCAAATATAAGTACTCTGAGGCTACCATGGTAGCTTTTAGTTGTTCTGCCTTCTCGAAGGAAGTAGTTCTCATCTTTAAGGTCCAGAGTAATTTACCACCATGTGCCGGGTCCCATCCCAACTAGTAAGATGGAGGGAAAAGGAAAGGAGAAGGCATACCCTTTAAGGGCACAGCCTGGCAACTGCATACATCAATCACATGATCAAACCTAGCTGTAAGGAAAGCTACAAAATCTAATCTTTATTTTCAGTGGTCATATGCCAAAAGAAAATTTAGAGGTTCTTTTCGTAAAGAAAGAGGGAGACAGTGGATACTAGGGAACCACTAGTGGCTTACACAACTAGTTGAACAGTAGAAGAGTGAACACTTCTTCAAGATGCTCTCAAGGCTTACTCTTTCATTTTAATTCTCTGCTCAAATGTCACCTTATTAGTGAGTTCTTTCCTAACTGCCCAACAGAAAATAGCAACTCTCTCCCCAACATTTTTATTCTCTTTACCTGCATTACTTCTCTCCATAGCACTTATTACCATTTCATATAAACACTTATTTATTTCCTATTTCCCCTGACTAGAAATATAAGCTCCATGGTAGCAGAGATTCTGATTGCTGCCTACTCTATCCCCAGCTCCTATACTAGGCACCATGAGTACGTGATCAGAAAATATTCGTGGAAAAAAAATACATGAATGTATAACAATCTTCATTTGTGAGTAAGAAGATAGGCTCTGGAATCAGACTGCCTGGATTGAAATCCTAACTTCATCACTTACTAGTCATGGGATATTTTACCTCAGTTTCACTTTTTGAAAATGAAGATAATAATGTCTACCTTATAGTATTGTTGTGAGGATTAAGTGAATTAATGCACACAAAATGCTTTAGAATAGAGCCTGGTAATAGAGTCTAGAATAGAGCCAGTTGACATTTGATATAATTGTTTAGTATTTGATTGTTATTCATCTTGACATAACCGTGAACAAGACAAAGGATTCAGTGAGGGCATGAATAAAGAGCATGGACAACTCTTTCATGAAAGGGCAAGGAAGAGTACCTGAGTCACAACAGGCCTGAAACAAGAAAAAGGTGGGTGCAGTGGCTCATTCCTGTAATCCCAAAACTTTGGGAGACTGAGGTGGAAGGATCACTTGAGCCCAGGAGGTTAAAGCTGCAGTGAGCCGTGATCATACCACCGCACTCCAGCCTGAAGTACAGAGCAAGACCCTGTCTCAACAAACAAAAACAACAACAACAAAACAAAATCAAAGCTCTTCAGACAAAGACAGAAAGGATTTCTGTTCAGTAAGCTCTGCTGAACCCTCAACACTGCCTAAAACTCTGTTTCTTTTGTCAGTTCACTCCTCCATTCTGGGCAATGAGTATTTCAAACCTCTTGTACTCTCTCATCTTCCATTTCCTTCTGCTTTATTCTCAGATGATGACTTTATCTTCTATTTGAAAAAAGGAGATGCTGTATTATCAATCAGCATTCTCCAGAGAAGCAGAATCAATAATATGCATTCATATAAAGAGATATATTTTAAGAAATTGGCTAACACATGTGTGGGGGCCAGTAAGTCCAAAATCTGTAGGGTACGCTGGCATGATAGAAACTCACGCAGAAGTTAATGATGCAGTCTTATTTTTTCCTCTTAATTTTTTTAAATTTTTACTTTTTTAGAGACAAAACCTCACTCTGTTGCCCAGGCTGGAGTGCAGATCATAGCTCAGTGAAACCTTGAACTCCTGAACTCAAGCAATCTTTCCATCTTGGCCTCCAAAGCATTCGGATTACAGGTGTGAACCACTGCACCTGGCCCCATGCTGGAGTCTTGAGGCAGAATTTCTTCTTCTCTGGGAAACCTCAGTTTTACTCTGAAGGCTTTCAACTGACCCACATTATCAAGAGTAATCTCCTTTATTTAAAGTCAACTAAGTGTAGATGTTAGCCATACCTATAAAAATGCCTTCACAGTAACACCCAAATTAGTGTTTGATTAAATAACTGGGTACTATAGCCTAGCCAAGTTGACACACAAAACTAACCATCACATGCTATTTAAAAGGAATTCTCGGGGCCGGGTGTGGTAGCTCACATCTGTAATCCCAGCACTTTGGGAGGCCGAGGCAGGCGGATCATGAAGTCAGGAGATTGAGACCATCCTGGCTAACACAGTGAAACCCCAGCTCGGCCGGGCGCGGTGGCTCAAGCCTGTAATCCCAGCGCTTTGGGAGGCCGAGACGGGCGGATCACGAGGTCAGAAGATCGAGACCATCCTGGCTAACATGGTGAAACCCCGTCTCTACTAAAAAATACAAAAAACTAGCCGGGTGAGGTGGCGGGCGCCTGTAGTCCCAGCTACTCGGGAGGCTGAGGCAGGAGAATGGCGTAAACCCGGGAGGCGGAGCTTGCAGTGAGCTGAGATCCGGCCACTGCACTCCAGCCCGGGCGACAGAGCGAGACTCCGTCTCAAAAAA
>NW_016811256.1:281282-299100 GCF_001698545.2 Rhinopithecus bieti
AAAAAAAAAAAAAAAAAAAAAAAAAAAAAGAAACCCCAGCTCTACTAAAAATACAAAAAATTAGCCGAGCATGGTGGCCGGCGCCTGTAGTTCTAGCTACTCGGGAGGCTGAGGCAGGAGAATGGTGTGAACCTGGGAGGCAGAGCTTGCAGTGAGCAGAGACGGCACCACTGCGCTCCAGCCTGAGCAACAGAGTGAGATTCTGTCTCAAAATAAAATAAAATAAAATAAAATAATAAAATAAATAAAATAAAAGGAATTCTCTCAATCTCCAAATGCCAAATTTTAAAAACATTTAGATCTGCTCTTATCCATTCCTCCCTCCTTCCTGTTACCAATTAGAGATGCTCTTTCTCTCTCTAAAGGCAAGTTCTATACATTTGTTCTGGGACTATTCTTTCTTGCTTCCTTTCACTCAACAAACATTTACTAAGTATCAACTGCATCAGGCACTGTTTTCAGTGTTTGGTAATATCAGTGTACAAAACAATGTTCAGTTATATCAGTGTACAAAACAGAAACAGTGACAAAAATTCCTGAGTTACAGAGCTTACATTCCAGTGGGAGAGACAGATAATAAAGAATAAAATGACACTTTGGAAGGCTGAGGCGGGCAGATCACAAGGTCAGGAGATTGAGATCATTCTGGCTAACACGGTGAAACCTCATCTCTGCTAAAAATACAAAAAACTAGCTAGGTGTGGTGATGGGTGCCTGTAGTCCCAGCTACTTGGGAGGCTAAGGCAGGAGAATCGCTTGAACCTGGGAGATGGAGGTTGTAGTGAGTCGAGATCAAGCCACTGTACTCCAGTCTGGGCAACAGAGCAAGACTTCATTTCAAAAAAAAAAAAAAAAACAAAAAAAAACAAAAAAGAATAAAATGAATAAACTTACATAGCATGTGAGAAGTGATACGTGCTATGGAAAAAAACAAAGCAAAGGGAATCAGGAATGTCTAAGAGGAGTATGGGTTACCATTTAAATAGGATAATCAGAGTAAGCCTTAATAAAAAGGTGACATCTGAGCAAAGACTTGAAGGAGGACAGATCTTCTCCCTGTCTTTTGTCTGGTTTGTTTTATTTCGAGACAGGGTCTTGCTCTGCCACCCAGGCTGGAGGGCAGTGAGGTGACCACGGCTCACTGTAGCCTCAAATCTCCCGAGGTCAAGCAATCCTCACACCTCAGCCTCCTAAGTAGCTGGGACTACAGGCATGTGCCACCATGCCCAGCATATTTTGGTTTTTGTAATTTTTTTTTTTTTTTGTAGATATGGGGGGGGGGTCTCATTATGTTCCCCAGGCTGGTCTCGAACTCCTGAGCTCAAGCGATCCTCCCGCCTTGGCCTCCCAAAGTGCTGGGATTATAGGTGTGAGTCACCATGACAGGTCTGTCTGGTTAATTTTAATTCATCCTTTCGGTTTCAGCTTCAAAATCACTTCCAGTGAAGCTCTCCTTCATTCCTCAAACAGAAAAAGTTTGCACTACTGTATGTTTCCATTACAAGACACATTTCTTCTTTATAACATTCATCACAGTTGTGATTACTGGTCCTATATTAACCTTCACATAACTACGTTAAGTTCCAAGAGAACATGGATTAAATGTTCTTGTTCAGCTCTGTATCTGCAGGGCTTACGCTAAAATTGGTAAAACCAGTCACTCAAATATCTGTGGAATATGTGAATATATAGATGAATGTGGGGGCATACCCAGAAAAGGAAAAACAGAATCTCTATTACATGTAACTAAGCTAATTTCTATCTAATCAAAAGCGGTCCAGACTCAAGACAAAAAGCTATTAGGAAGCACTCTGTTGAGCCTGTGTCTCTGTGCTGGAGCTGGAGGGGCTCCTTTTTTAAAAATTAAATTTAAAAAATGTTAAAGTGTAACAACAACAAAAGCTGTTAGGAGACTGCTGCTGTAATCTGTATAAGAGCTGATAAAATTTTAAGGGGCCGGGCGCAGTGGCTCACACCTGTACTCCCAGCACTTTGGGAAGCCGAGGCAGGTGGATAACCTGAGGTCAGGAGTTTGAGACCAGCCTGACCAACATGGTGAAACCCCATCTCTACTAAAAATACAAAAAGTAGCTGGATGTGGTGATGGGCACCTGTAATCCCAGCTGCTTGGGAGGCTGAGGCAGGAGACTTGCGAGGCGAGGCAGAGGTTGCAGTGAGCTAAGATTACATCACTGCACACTAGCCTGGGCAGAGCAAGACGCCATCTTAAAAAAAAAAAAAAAAGAAGAGCTGATAAAAAGTTTGGTTAAGGTAATAACAATGAAGATGGAGAGAAGGAAAAGGGTTCAAGAGATATTTAAGCAGAACTATAGGACTTAGAAATTAGGTGGAAACTATGGAAACTAGAATGGCAGAGTGATTTGCTCCAGATGGGGTCTTTTAGATGTTTGCTGATCTGTGACTTTATTAAGGGTAGAAGATACCACCTACTGAGATTTTGGGTGTAAAACATCTTTAAATCATTGACATAACATCAAAGGTTAGATGTGCAGGTTCACTTCTGTCTCTTCTGATAAAAAGCCTTTCTCTTAGTTATATTAATAGTAAATTGAGCTGGGAGAAGATTCAAAGATGTTCATTCAACAAATATTTGTTGAGCACACATTATATGCCAAGCACTGTGATAAGGACACAATGGTGAGCAATACAGTCATGGACTCTGACTTTATGAGGTATACAATGAAACACCATTAAAAGCACTACACACCGGCTGCTTGCTTTGCTCCATGCCTCCCCAACGAAGCCCGTCATAGCTGCCGCCAAGCCTGCCACCACCACCTCTGAGCAAATGACTGTGCCACCCAAGTATGCCAATCCTGGCAAATCTGCCAGGAATGTCTTCACCAAGGGCTATGGATATGGCCTAATAAAACTTGATTTGAAAACAAAATCTGAGAATGCACTGGAATTTGTAAGCTTAGGCTCAACCAACACTGAAATTCACCAAAGTGACAGGCAGTCTGGAGACCAAGTACAGATGGACTGAATATGGGCTGATGTTTACGAAGTGAAACAACACTAGGACTGAGATTACTGTGGAAGATCATCTTGCAAGTGGACTGAAGCTGACCCTCGATTCATCCTTGTCACCTAACAGTGGGGGAAAATGCTAACATCAACACCAGGTACAAGCAGAAACACATCAACCTGGGCTGTAACCTGGATTTTGACATCGCTCGGCCTTCAATCTGGGGCGCTCTGGTGCTGGATTACAAGGGTGGCTGGCTGGCTACCAGATAAATTTTGAGGTTGCAAACTCCTGAGTGACCCAGAGCAACTTTGCAGTTGGCTACGAGTCTGATGAACTCCAGCTTCACACTAATGTGAAAATGGGAGAGTTTGGTGGTTCCATTTACCAGAAGGTAAATAACAAGTTGGAGACCACTGTCAATTTCACATGGACAGCAGGAAACAGTAACACTGATACAGTTTGTCTGTGTCCCCACCCAAATCTAATCTTGAATTATGGCTCCCATAATTCCCATGTGTTGTGGGAGGGACCTGGTGGGAGATAACTGAATCATGGGGGCAGTTTCCCCATACTGTTCTCATGGTAGTGAATGTCTCACGAGATCTGATGGTTTTATAAGGGGAAACTCCTCTCACTTGGCTCTCATTTTCTCTCCTGCCTACCACCATGTAAGATGTGACTTTCGCCTTCCACCACAATGGTGAGGCCTCTCCAGCCACGTGCAACTATGAGTCCATTAAACCTTTTTCTTTATAAAATACCCATTCTCAGGTATATCTTTACCAGCAGTGTGAAAACAGACTAATACAAACACTCACTTTGGAATACCCAAGTATCTGATCAACCCTGACACCTCCTTCTTGGCTAAGTGAACAACTCTTGCCTAATAGGTTTAGAATACACTGAGACCCTCAAGCCAGGTATCAAAATGACACTGTCAGCTGTCCTGGATGGCAAGAATAACAATGCCAGTGGTTACACACTAGGTCTGGAACTGAAATTTCGAGCATAAATACTGTACAATTATTTACTTTTACATTATTTTGCAGCAGAGCTACCTTTAGAATTTAGTGTATCTTTTACTGTATGTTTGGGATGCAAGCATTGCTAAATGTTAGACTTTCAGGCTAAGTATGTTAGATTTCCAGGCTAAAGATAATTCAGTTTTAAAATGTTACCCTTTCAGATAGAGAAGAAACCCAATTCAAAAAAACGTCCTTTCAGCTATAGACTTGGGGAGGCAACTTGGTGGCCCCTCCTCAGACGCCAGTTTTCTTTTTTATCTAGAAATGACTGCACGTGGAAGTTGATAATATGTAGGCATTTTGTAAATTCATATTGAGTAAATGAATGAAATTGTGACTTCCTGAGAATTGAACCTTGGTTTCCTAACCCTAATTAATGATAGGCTTGTTGCTTGATGGTGTGTGCAAACTCACTTGAAAGGGACTCTTTTAGACACATCTTCATGATCTGTTTCCACCCCAGTTACTCATCACCTCTTTTACACCGAAATGTCTGCAGGGTGTGGTAACTGTTTGTTTTGTGCCATTCCGGGGTAAAGAGAGTGGATGTGATGAAGCCAGTAATTCAGGACTTAATTCCTTCTCATGTTGTGGTTTTGTGCCCCTCCACCAGAATATGAAATAGCTTCCAGGAGTTCCAGATATAAGTTTGGAAGAATCACATGGTGACAACACTCAGAATCTAAACTGGACTTCTGCTGTATTCTCACCACTCAATTTATTTTTTAGCAGTTTAATGGGTGTATTTTAGAGTCTTCCATGTTGTGTGAATTTAGATCCTCCCCTTCAAATGCTATAATGAACATCATTCAAAGTAAAATTTGAAAAATATATTGAAAAAAGTGTGATATACCAAAAGCATGAGGAATTATGGGAGCTGGAGTCTGGGGAAGAGTTATTTGAGGAAATAGTAACTAGGATCTCAAGAATGAGAAGTAGATAAAGGCGGAAAGCATTGTAAGCCAGGAAGCAGCACATACAAAGGCCTTGAGATGAAACAGTATATGACAATTTAGAGGAGGTGAAAGAAGGCCAGTGTGGCTAGAGCACAGAAGGAAAGAAGTGTGATTTGATAAATTCAGCAAATAGTATTGACAGTCCATTGTTTGTTACCGATAAGATAAAGCTGGAAGTAGACAGAGGCTGGATCATGCAGGGCTCTGTAGGTCATATTTAGAATCTCAGTTTTTATCCTAAGAATGGAAAGTTATTACAAAGGTTAAGCATTAGTTTTTATTTTATGGCTTGAGTGAAGAAAAGATTGAAGGGATACAAAAGTGTGTATTGGAAGCGCAGCAACTGCAATAATCCTAGTGGGAGATTACGGTGAGGGTGGAGAGAGGTAGTGAGAATCCAGGGATATTTAGAAATGTAAACTCACAAGATTTGGCAATTGAGTGATAGGAAAAAAAGGGAAATGCCTTCTATCTTCTCCAACTGGATGAGTACCAGGCATAGGATGGTTTATTAGGAAACATGTTGAATTTGGGATGTTTTTGAGATACTTAAGTGGAGATGTCAAACAGCTTGGAGGAGATCTGGAAGTTACCAGTAACTGAAGTTCAGAGTGGGGATGAAACTGTCCTAGGAAAATTAGACTGAGAAGAACAGGACCTAGAGAAACTTTTAAATTTAAAGGCTGGGAGGAAGATGAGCCTGCAAAGGATGCTAAGCAGCTGTGGTCAAAGAGGTAGTAGTAAAACCATGACAGTACAATAAGATACCAATGGAAGAGTATCAATGATAAGAAACTAGAAAATTACACCAAATGCTACTGAAAAGTGAGGTAGTGAGGACTGGGAAATAACCACTGGAAGGTGATCACCAAGGTGACCTCGGTAAGAACCATTTCAATAGAATGAGGGTTATAGAAGTCAAAATGGACTGGGTTGAGGAATGCAAATGGAAAATGACTCGTAAAATGGAGAGGCCCAAACTATCTGTTTTGAGAAGTTTAACTGTAAAGTAGAAAAGATGGAAGCATAACTGGAGGGGAAATGAGATATGAAGTGGTTTATTAACAGGGGTCTTTAGCATGTTTAAACACCGATGAGAAGAATTCAGTAAAGTGGAAGTCAAAGATCCTCCAAGAGGGAAGGACTAAGATTCCGAAAACAGGAATAAGCACTGGCCTTAGGCAGAGGTATGCTTGCCTTGTTTAGACAAGAAAAACAATGATGCATACGTGTGGGTAAGTAAGTTGGAGGATGTTGAGAGAATTACCGATACCTTCTATTTTTGTCTATGAGGTAAGAAATAGTTACTTGCATAAAGTGAAGATAATGGTGTGGGGGAGTGATAAGAGATTTAAGAATGTTGGTTTGAAATAGTTATTGCAGGGAAAAGTTAAAATGACTAGAAAAATCTAGGACTATGGGGCTGAGACTACATTTGAAGCTGAAAACCATGGATTCATAGTGATATCAATCTGCTCCACAGTTGTTTCC
Organism: Rhinopithecus bieti; assembly: GCF_001698545.2. Classification (NCBI taxonomy): domain Eukaryota; kingdom Metazoa; phylum Chordata; class Mammalia; order Primates; family Cercopithecidae; genus Rhinopithecus; species Rhinopithecus bieti. Next base: position 287,747 of record NW_016811256.1, read on the forward strand.
TTGGGTGGCATTTAGCTGTCCAAATGCAGGTACAGGTAAGTTTCACTTTATTTAAGGGTTCAAAAAGAGATGAAAGGCAAGGAAATTCAGCCTATTGCACGAAAACCACTAGTTTAAACTATACAGGAATCTAAAGAAGGAAGGTACTAATGGAAAGTAGAAGCATTGGTTGCAGTGAAATCAGAGAATGATGGAATAGTTCAACAAACCAAGTGGAAGGAATATGGTCAATAAATAAGGTGGAAGTATTTTGAAGATAGAGCAGTTTGTGGTGATGATAATGGCCAAGACATGACAAACAGAGTGCGTGGCCAAGACAGAGTGGAAATCATCAAAGATTGGGCCAAATAACTAAGAGACAAAACACCAAATAAAGTGTCTATGTAAATGTTAAAATATCAAGGAGTGGATAGGAAGACCAAGGGCTAGCTATTCAGAGTAAAGTAGCAGGAGAGTAGTACTAAATGAGAGTGGTAGACAAGTAATGAAAGGGTTGTATGGATGAACAGCCTCAAAAGAATGAGACTTCGCAAAGGAGTGGGCAGTTCTGAAGTCACAATGGCAGGAACACCAGAGTATCTCCAATGTTTATGTTTATGATAATATGATAAAGCTTGTTAACATCTATTCTTTAGTGCTGTGCTTGGAATATCACATTGCTCCCATTATGCCAATGGCTATCACTTTATGGCAAGACCTGAGGACCAGGTTATGGAAGGCAGAGTGGTAGGAATAAAGTTTTTCTCCTGAACATTGAACATTTTTAGAAACAGGAAAGAACCAGGACAAGAGATTGAGATTTTAAGAAAGGGATTAAGAGATAGGTCAGACTGATGGACACTTGTTTTTTCATGCCTAGAGGCAGGTTAAGTACAGACAGAAGCTCTCAAAGTTCAAAGAGCAAAGGCTTTAGAGTCAGACAGATATATGCTCCTAGCTCTTTTTTAGCAATTACTATTATGTGACATGGAAGGACGAGAGCAGATAATTCACAATGGAAGTTGATTCCAAGGATACACACACATGTTGATGTGGAAGGGTCCTCTCACCAGCAGCACAGTATCACAGGTCCCATCCTCCTGTCTTCTGGAAGTTAAGAAGTTCAAACCTGTTTTACTTGCATTTATATTTCCCAAGGACAGAATGCCACTCAGTGGGTAAGGTCCTGGTCAGCAACTTTTACCTTCCTAACATCTCTGTTCAAGAGATGGCAGCTAAAGGGAGCAAAAAACATGATTGGAACCACTTTTCTCAATAAGACACTTTGTATAGGCCGGCCGCAGTGGCTCATGCCTGTAATCCCAGCACTTTGGGAGGCTGAGGTGGGCGGATCATAAGGTCAGGAGTTCAAGACCAGCCTGACCAATATAGTGAAACCCCGTCTCTACTAAAAATACAAAAAAATTAGTGGTGGCGCATGCCTGTAATCCCAGCTACTTGGGAGGCTGAGGCAGGAGAACTGCTTGAACCCGGTTGGCAGAGGTCGCAGTGAGCCTAGATCGCGCCAATGCACTCCAGCCTAGGCAGCAGAGCGAGACTGTCTCAAAAAAAAAAAAAGAAAGAAAAGAAAAGAAACTGTGTATAAAAGGGCCTTCTGGCACATTCTGGATTCTTGCTTCCTGATCTGTTAAGTGAGGCTAATACCTCTTACTTATAGTTGTGGTAAAGATTAAGATAAAGCATGATATCTACGAAAATCAGAACCTACACAAAGTGGGTGCTCAATAAATACTATCTTAAGAGGCAGCCTGGTGTGTTAAAATGAACATGGACTTTAAAGTCAGATCTGTACTTTAATACCCTACTTGAGAATTTCAATTTTCTGCTCTGTAGATAGGATAGAACATCTGCTTTGTGGGTAGTTTTAAGAAGTTTTAAAATTATTACTGTGGAAACCAATGTCTAAGAGCTTCAATTCCTCTAAATCACGAAACAGGGTCACCTGATGAGGGTGGGGTATGGGATTAAAGACAGCCGTGAAGGTGTAAAATAACTGCCATGGTAATTAGAGAAGGAAATGGACCAGGAACCCATAAAGGTGCGTGTTGGTGTGAGGACTAGGCCGAGGTTGGAGGCCTTGAATATTTAGTGGCATTCATTACACAACTGTTTTTCTCTAGCAGGAATAGAAAAGACAGAATAAGTGGAATGATACAAAAAGGTGGCCAAGGGTGGCAAGAAAATGGGGTGATGGAATGATATGCTATTCAGGCTGCTGAATACAGAAGTAAATTACACAAAGTTGGGGGGCAGGGGAGGCAATAATGAGAAAAGAATGAAGAGGCTGGAATTAGAAATCACAGAATTACTCAATGAGACCAATGTGGGGCGGATGATGGAAAGCTGGAATTAGGAGATTCTAGACAAGCAGTGAAACATTAAGGTAGCATTAAGGAAGTCCCGAAGATTTCGTTTTATCCTTTTTATCATAACCATTGCCATCTACTTCTCCCTTCGTTTCTCTTCCTCAGATTTGGCTGTATTGCAGAATATGGTCCCCAACTTTCTCCCTTCCTGATTGCCCGTGAAGACAAGCACACAGACCTTTGTTCCAAGGTTTTACTGCTCATCCTGAGAAGACTGTACATACTAAGAAAGTAACAAACTGGGGAAATGGCTGAAGTTCCAAGACTCCAGACTTCTTACAGGTTTCATCTCTCTTCTGTGGCCACTAATTTCTCAAGGAGGCAGTGCCCAAAAGCCCTGTGGTTTTTTGATCCGTTGTACTTCGACAGCTTCTCCTTTCCCTAGATCCAGCAGAATTCTAGACATATAAGACATAGTTCACAAAACAACAGTTATGAACCAACAAATACTTGGTTCATGGTTATAAGCCATTGAAGTCAGTCAGACTTAAGGACAACTAGACAGAGCTCCCATTTTCTGTCACCTGGGCAGGAACCAATCTCCTGTTGTATCAAATGGCCTTCTGGTACATTCTGGAATCTTGCTTCCTCATCTGTTTAGTGAGGCTAATACCGCTTACTCGTAGTTTTGTTGTAAAGATAAACTAAGATAAAGCCTGACATATTACTCATTTTAAAACTGTACACACAGACCCTGCTTTAACCAGATGCCTGCAAATACTCAGGTTTTCCTTCTACATATAGAAGACAATTTATCAGCTGCCAGGGCTGAAGCCAGCAGATATGGCTAAACGACAGAACAAAGGATTATGCCAATAAAGCATGCAAAGCTTCCTTGCCCAGAATATAAATCAAACAGAGTAAAAAGCGACTATATTGGCTCCAGGAAAAGGAGCAAGGACACCCAGCTTTCAGGCAACCTCGAATTCTCTCCGTTTAGGATTCACCAACCCTAAGGTCCACTGGGTCCTTCAATCTGGGGGTCCATCCAGGGCCTTCCCTCCTGGGATTGGTGATGGCTAGCTGCCTGATGGAGACACCCCAGGCTGCTCAGCAGCAACGCCTGGCACAGCCGAGGCAGCCTCGTAGTCTGCGATGCGGCGCTGTACCAGGGCAGGCATGAGCTGCACGTAAGCGGCCATGAGGCGGTGGTTGGAATGGATCAGCTTCCCAGCACAGCTGTGCAGACAGGCCTCCTAGAAGGAAGATAGGGTTTAAGCAGAGAATAAAGGTGTCCTGTCGGGCCCGCCTCCTTCCTTCCCCATGCACAGCCTAGGGGTGAGGGTCTGGGAAGGCCAGGACCAGAGGTAGGGGAAGTGGGGTGAGGAGGGAAGCAGTCTACCGCTAAACTGTTTGCAGCGTAACCTCCTTACAGTCCCCCACCTCCTCAGCGTCCAGAGCTCGGTGGTGCAAGCTGGGCACACAACGCTGGAAGCAGAGTTCTGTCATCCGATTGTAGACCAACAGGAAGTCACGCAGCTGGGAGAAAACGGGGACCACGAACTCAGCGATATGTGCCCCACACTTCTACTCAAGGTCGCGCCGCCCAAAGTTTCCCAGGACCGCGCAACCATAACCCGAAGTTTCCAGCCCTCAGATCCTTGGCTCTATGGGGTTTAGGCGATGTGTGCAGGAATGCGAGCTGAACGTCTGGCCCCGAAATGACTTAGTCCTCACTCACGTTTCTCAGTTGCTGTTGCTGCTGCTGCTGCTGCTGCTGCTCCATCACGCCACGGGCGCATGCCCTACGCCACTTCCGTTTCAGCTTCTCGGTGCCGCCCCGGAAGTAACCTCTCGCTGCTCTCGAGAACCAAGGTAGAGTATCGCCCTGCCCCGGCTGCGACGTCACCTCCGCCCTTATAATCTGCGACGTGGCCGGCTTCTTCTGCCCGGAGAGGACGTCACTTCCGCCGAGTCCCTGACCTGCTGCTAGGATCGCGACGGGAACTGGAGCCCGAGGTCCCCGCGCGGCCCGGGCCTGGCGCCCTGAGGGGAAGAGCGGCCCGGCCCGAGGTGAGAGGGACATGCTTGGGCGACGGGAAGTTGAACGCACAAACCTGTCCAGAGGGCAAGATGCCCCGAGCCCTGGGGAAGGATGAGGACACACCTGATGTCCAGGTGTATGGGGGTGGGGGCGGGGACTCACATACCTGGGAGACATAACTGACTGTGGAAGGGATCACCGATATCCTGGGAAAGACATGCTTTTGCCAGAGACTGGGAACATACACCAACTGATCTAACTAAGGTCTGGTGGGGAGGGCCCGAGGAAGAGGAGGTGTATGAGACGGAGGAGGGGAGACCCCCTGAAGGAAGGGGGAAGAAACACTAAAGGAGTGAGAAAGGCCAAGCAATGGAGAACAAACCTGAATGGGGGGTGAAGACCTGAGCCCTGGAAAGGGTTCATCTCCTGCTCAGCATAAACACGCCTGCATGGAGATAAGTTCTAAGAGAGCATACTTTCCCTCTTCACTGTTGTGTTTTCATTGTCACAAATAGTGCCCGACACATAGTAGGCACTCACTAAATGTCTGCTGAATGACTGAATGAGTGTAGAATAATCACCAGAGTCCTGGTGAGGTTGGGGGCTTGTGAGAAGACGCCGTGCTTTGGTGTGCCTGTGTACAAATGTGCATTTTGGAGGGGAGAAATACATATACCTGAAGAAAGGAATGATGACCAAACGCTGGGACACTCAAACCCTGGGACAGCCTTTAAAGAAATGACAGAGGAGGCCTTCTTCTTCTAGAGTGCTGGCCAGTGCCCAGAACTTCTGTGTTGGGCTTTGCAGGGTGCTGGGGTGGAGAGTTTTACTCCAATACCTTTCCTAGCCATGACGGACGGGATCCTAGGGAAGGCAGCCACAATGGAGATCCCTATCCACGGGAACGGCGAAGCCAGGCAGCTTCCTGAAGATGATGGGCTGGAGCAGGTGCTTCTGTTTGATTCTTCTAATTGTTTCAATTTAGGAATCCAATTTATAAATCCTGGGTTCTCACCCTCCATTCCAGTAGCCTTCCCCTGGCTTATCTGACTCCCTTAATTTTACATATCATTTTGATTCTGTGCAGACTTCCCTTGTGTAGTGTCTTTATGATGCTTGAATCCAAACTTGTTCCCACCTCCAAAATGCTTCTGCAGTCCCTATGTTCCTGAAGCAACCCCTCTTCTCTGGCCTATAGGACCTCCAGCAAGTGATGGTGTCAGGACCCAACCTCAATGAAACCAGCATTGTGTCTGGTGGCTATGGGGGCTCTGGTGATGGACTCATCCCCACAGGTATGAATGTTCAGAAACAGGAAGCTTGGGTGGAGGAGGGGACAGGAATGGTTTGGGGAAGCATAGGATCTGTCTAGGAAAGCTTGAATTATGTCTGGAGATCTTAGGAACTTCTGCTTGTAGGAACCCCATGGACTCTCCTCAGCCCAAAAGCAACTCCCAGCATTGTCCATCCATTTCCCTTTTGCCACTTGGCCCCTGAAATGGCTCATTCATCCTTTCCCTGCCACCACCTGTGTCAAGTTAAGACCTACTTCACAGGAATGCCCCTGCTCTACAGCTTGAGGCCGAGTTGGAACTTTGTGAGGCTTCTCAGAATTTTTAGATTCTAAAGTTTAGAGGAACAAACAGCCCTGAATCTCACACTAAGATTCCACATGGGAATGCAACCAGGTTTCTTGTTATCATGACCCACCATCCTTGACTCCTGCTGCCCCCAAACTCAGTGTATTTTCTTCTGTTTCCTCTGCCCCTATACACCAACAACTCCCTGCAAACCCCTCCTCTGGCCTCCAAGGAGGCCATATGTATATCAGGATTTGGTTATCACTGTGCAAGGTCCAAGTTCCTCCTAGTAAACAGGAGAATCCAGTTGTCTCTAGCATCTCCTTCAGGGAAGTCAATTTCATGTGCTGGGAGAGAAGCATGGGTGGGGCCACAGAGGTGTCTGGTGTATCAGAGAGGCTGGTGTCAGAGAACTTGATCCTTTAGGGTCTGGCCGCCATCCATCTCACAGCACCACTCCTGCTGGCCCTGGAGATGAGGTGGCTCGGGGCATTGCTGGAGAAAAGTTTGACATCGTCAAGAAATGGGGCATCAACACCTATAAGGTAGGATTTGAGCACCTCTCACTTCCTCAGAACTCGTTATGGGTACCTTTTTCCCCTTTCCTCATGATCGTAATATCCCATCTGTGGCTGAGAGTAGGAGCCTGGGCGGTGCTGGGGTAGATACCTGTTGTGTGGGGAGGCTATTAGGATCTCTGATCTATTCCCCCATTTCCCAATCAGTGCACAAAGCAACTGTTATCAGAACGATTTGGTCGAGGCTCACGGACTGTGGACCTGGAGCTAGAGCTGCAGATTGAGTTGCTGCGTGAGACGAAGCGCAAGTATGAGAGTGTCCTGCAGCTGGGCCGGGCACTGACAGCCCACCTCTACAGCCTGCTGCAGACCCAGCATGCACTGGGTGATGCCTTTGCTGACCTCAGCCAGAAGTCCCCAGAGCTTCAGGTGCCTCACCCAGACCAAAGAGGGTGGGGGAACTGGGCATGGGCCCTCCCAGGCAGTCATTCCTCATCCTCCCTCCCTCCTGCAGCCCACAGGGAGAACCCCTTCAGGGTGGGCCCAGCCCTACCCCCAGCAGCACTCACCTGTGGAGGCAGCCTAAGGGTTTGTACAGAGGTCCAGAAGTTGGAGGGGGTGGGGGAGGGGGCACACTAGGTGCTTCACAAATAACCCCTCTCTGCATTGGGGAGAATGCCTTCAGTGCTCAGCCTAATCAGAGCCCCTGTCCTGCTTGCCACACTAGCTCTTAGACTGTTCCAGTCTTGTGAACTTATCCAAGAATGCCCACCACCCACATTCCTACCCCAGGTATCCCCAGGGTGACCCCACAGACTTTCTAGCTAAAAGAGCCTTGCTGGAGGCAGTCCTTGGTTCTTCCAGTTTTGCTGGCTGTTTCCTGCCCGGGGAGGAGGGGAATGAAGGGCTCTACAGCTCCAGTCAGGTAGGTAGTATTATTCAAGGTCTGTTCCTCCCTTCTGCCCTCAGGAGGAGTTTGGCTACAATGCAGAAACACAGAAACTGCTATGCAAGAATGGGGAAACGCTGCTAGGAGCTGTGAACTTCTTTGTCTCTAGCATCAACACACTGGTCACCAAGACCATGGAAGACACGCTCATGACTGTGAAACAGTATGAGGCTGCCAGGTGTGGGCACTGGCAGGGCTTAGGGTTTGGGGAGTTGGCTGGCATGGGTGGAAATTTGGGCATTGGGGCATAAGAATTCAGCAAGGAAAGGAGAGTATGTCTTGAGGATAAAGGGGTGGAGACCAGCCTTTATCACCCCCTTCCCAGGCTGGAATATGATGCCTACCGAACAGACTTAGAGGAGCTGAGCCTAGGCCCCCGGGATGCAGGGACACGTGGTCGACTCGAGAGTGCCCAGGCCACTTTCCAGGCCCATCGGGACAAGTATGAGAAGCTGCGGGGAGATGTGGCCATCAAGCTCAAGTTCCTGGAAGAAAACAAGGTGCCTACCCCACCCCCTTGACCCTAGCCCACCTTTCCATCTGTGACACTAACCTTCCCCTCAGACCCTCCCCATTATTGAATGAGGAAATGCAGCCTAGCTAGGGAGTAGAATGTTACCCCCTCAACCCCTGGGCCTTTCCAGATCACCCTCCCTCCAATTCCTGGCCCTTTCCCGTTGGAGGATTTGGCTGCTGGTCCCAGGAACATAACGGAAAAATCACCCCCTGAGCTGGGGTACCAAAACCCTAGGCTCAACAAATCCAGTGAGGTCTCTTCCATCAGACTGACCCTTCTCTGACTCCCTGGGTAGAGTTCAGCCCCTACCCCAAAAGCACCATCAGAGCAGAGTCGTTGTGCCCCTGGTCTGTGCCTGGGCTCAGGCTCATAGACCCTCAAAAAGGGCGCCTGAGTCCAGCCTTAGCTGACCCTGCTGGACCCCCAGATCAAGGTGATGCACAAGCAGCTGCTGCTCTTCCACAATGCCGTGTCCGCCTACTTTGCTGGGAACCAGAAACAGCTGGAGCAGACCCTGCAGCAGTTCAACATCAAGCTGCGGCCTCCAGGAGCTGAGAAACCCTCCTGGCTAGAGGAGCAGTGAGCTGCTCCCAGCCCACCTCGGCTATCAAGAAGGACATTGGGAAGGGCAGCCCCAGGGTGTGGGAGATTGGACATGGGACATCCCTTGTCACTTGCCCTCTGGCTTGGGCTCCTTTTTCTGGCTGGGGCCTGACACCAGTTTTGCCCACATTGCTATGGTGGGAAGAGGGCCTGGAGGCCCAGAAGCTGTTGCCCTGTCTATCTTCTTGGCCACAGGGCTTCATTCCCAGATCTTTTCCTTCCACTCCACAGCCAACGGCTATGACAAAACCACTCCCTGGCCAATGGCATCACTCTTCAGGCTGGGGTGTGCCCCCTGACCAATGACAGAGCCTCAAAATGCCCTGTCAGCCAATGGCAGCTCTTCTCAGACTCCCCTGGGCCAATGATGTTGCGTCTAATACCCTTTGTCTCTCCTCTATGCGTGCCCATTGCAGAGAAGGGGACTGGGACCAAAGGGGTGGGGATAATGGGGAGCCCCATTGCTGGCCTTGCATCTGAATAGGCCTACCCTCACCCACCCACCCAGTTTAATTGTGCTTAGAGCCCAAGAAGATTGGGATCTAGCACTAGGAATAAACCTTTCATAAAAGCAGGCCCAGCGAGGTCAATTTGTGGGGGACTCTAGGAGGGTGGCCTGGGTGGAAACATGCTCAGTCTAATCATACACCAGAACCCTATCAAGTCAAGAGCTGGGGCCAGGCAGCTGAAGTGACAGGTTTCACAGATGGTTTGAAGGCCCAGTCTTCTCTCCCACCCCCAGTTGGAGCCAAAGTTTTATTTGTCCTTTAGCCAGCACCAAGATAGCTATGGATCTTAAGAGCACCAGATCCAGAGGGGGTTGGGTTTGCTGACCATAATGCATTGATTCATACAGCAAATATTTACTGAGTGCTTTCATTTGCCAGGCACTGCGTTAGACCCTGGGGAAACATCAGTAAATAAAACACGGTCCCTGCCCAAGCGCCTAGGGCCTATTGGGGGAAAGAGACAGGTAACCAGGCAACTACAAAACAGTGATAAGCATTAGGATACAGAAGTACAGGGTGCTATGGGAGCACCAAGGAGGGGCATCTGGCATGGACTGGGGTGGAAATGAGGATGTCAGTTTGGAAGCTAAGACCGGGCTGGGCGCAGTGGCTCACGCCTGTAATCCCAGCACTTTGGGAGGCCAAGACGGGCGGATCACGAGGTCAGGAGATCGAGACCATCCTGGCTAACAAGGTGAAACCCCGTCTCTACTAAAATACAAAATTACCTGGGCATGGTGGCGGGCGCCTGTAGTTCCAGCTACTTGGGAAGCTGAGGCAGGAGAATGGTGTGACCCCAGGATGTGGAGCTTGCAGTGAGCTGAGATTGTGCCATTGCACTCCAGCCTGGGCAACAGAGCAGGACTCTGTCTCAAAAAAAAAAAAAAAAAAAAAAAAAAGCTGAGACCTGAAGGGTGAGTAGATGACAAACAGGCAGGGTAAAGGGAAGAGCATCCCAGGCAGACAGGCCAGCATATAATGAAGGCTCTGAATAGGAACTAGGAGGAACTGCTTGGAATGAAAAATGAAGAGGGAATGGCTAGGTGAAGACTGCAGGCTGGTTAAAGACTTTTGCCCGGTTCCCAAAGCTCCTGCTGCAATCAGGTGTTTTAGCTTAAATCTGAACCTTGTGGAGAGGTCACAAGAAAGCTCCCTAACAGCACTTCGGTTTTGTCAGGGCTCAGGTGTCATCACCTGAATACCCTTTGGCCAAGGAAACTAGAATTTTTCAGGATTCTCCCCAACTTTGGAAGGTTGGAGGAAGGGGACAACTCACTCAGCAGATTCCCATAGTGCAGGGATCCTCACAGGCCTGAGTTTGCCCTTTGTCATGGATATTGCAGCTCCCAGGCAGTCTTCTGGGCTTTGGTCAGCCTGCAGTCATCTGACAAGAGCTTGATTTTTGGGGCAAAGAAGGTGGTCCTCATATGAGCTGCCACTTAACGGGCCACTGGGGATTTTTCAACATGTAAGGTACTGAGTCTCCAAATGCTGGTTGTAGGGCCTAAAAACAGGGCTCAACTCCAGGTTCTGCCCACTTTCTAGCTGAGTGATGAGGGCTAATGTCTGGGGAGCCAGATCCCTATATTTTCCACTGTAAAATAAGGCCAATAAAAGACGCTACCTACTGACTATTGAATAATATATGTAAAGTGGCTAATTCTGTGTCTGGCACATAATAACCCTGTAAACCGTTGTAATTAGTTTCCACTTGGGGCTGCTTTTTGCACAAGGTGATGATTCTGAGAATTGCCCAGTGTCTTTGGTGTGAGGAAGGGAGTCGCTGGATGGTCTGAACCAGAATTTCCTCAGGAGGTGGCTCCTGAAGCACCCAAAGCCTAATCAAATCCCCCACCTTTCTACCCCTTAACTCCTCCCAGAGTTCTGGGTACTGCCCTTCTGCCGCCCAGAGATCGTGCTAAGGTACAGACGGTTTCTACATATTCCTGGTCAGGCGATAGACTAGCATATTCCATAGGAGCACTCCAAGGAAGACGGAAAGGACGCCTCCAGGAGGCAGGAGGCCCGGACAGGCACCCAGAGTCCGAAATCCCTGCTGCCCCAGCTGCCTTTTCTTGACTGAGTCTCATCTCAGTCCCTGAGACCGACTACACCGCCCTTCCTGGAGCCGGAGGCAGCTGGCGGAGATCCGGGATCCGAGATCCGGGATCCGTCTCGCCGGCTCCCCAGCAGCACCAAGAAGGCAGAGTCCCCAGGAGATTGGGACGTTGGGGAGGGGCGTGCCGGTGCGGTAGGTGGGCGGGGCCTCCGCGGCGGTGGGCGGGGTGTGGGTGGGTCTTCCCTGCTGGAGTCGCCCCTCCCCGGCTG
>NW_016811256.1:299928-310991 GCF_001698545.2 Rhinopithecus bieti
CCTCCCCACCCCCCGCCCCTTCCATCCTCTGGCACCCACAGGCCCACCAGTCAGGATGGAGGACGCCCTTTCCTCCCCATGGACTGCTCTGTGGACAGGAAGCCTCATGTGGAGGCTGTTTTTTTGTGGGAAAGGACCCCTCTGGTTCTCCTGTAGCCTGAGCCCTGCCTGGAGGACCCCAGGCCCCTCCCTGGTTCTGACCTCCTCCCTTCTGGAATTGGCTTCAGATCCTGGGCTGCAAACCTGCAGGGACAGATGGTTGCAGGTTGGAGGGGCAGGCTGCACCCCAGGGAGGTCAGTTCGACTGAGGGCAGGCCCTGGGTTTGTTCTTGGTGTGGGGGTTCTCTGATGTGGACAACAGAAACTCAGGACTGGCCCTAGCAGGAAGATCACATCTGGGAGGTCAGAGCAGGTGCAGAAAATATCACAGGTCTCTCCTGGCCAGTCTGTCTAGCTCACTGGTGCCCATTCATCCCCTAAGCAGGGGATGATTTGCTGCAGAATTGGAATCAGAGCTGCAGGCCTGACAGGAGCCCTGCTTCTTTGGGCTTGTATGCCTCCAGTGACAGAGCACTTGCTACCTTCTGCTGTGGAAAAGCTTCCTTATATAAGCAGAGGTCTCTCTTCTTGGGACTTTATTCACTGTCTTGTTACTGCCATTACTTTTGCATCTCTCTCTGATGAAAGGGAACTGCAGAGATGTAAACAGGGCTCTCCTGTAACCAACATATACTGAGTACTTCCTGCATGCCAGGTACTGCCACAGCCACTTAGGAGACAATGGCATTCTTGCTGAGAGAACTTGAGCAAAAAGTCCATAGTTGAGATAGTGTAGCCCAGGTTCAGAAAAAGCAGAAAACCCTATGGTTAGAATAGAGAGCGTTTGTAGAGTGTCACAGGTGACTTAAAACTCAGCAAACATTTATTTACGGGGAGGGTGGGGTGGGGAGTGTGATGGGGGAGTGTGGAGGGGAGGGAACTAAGACCATCCTCTAACACGTTTAGCCTAACAGTGAAAACTAGAAGTCAAATCATCAAGGTAGTACAAGATGGGATTTATTCATGGGCTCGTGGTATCTGTAGAGACTCTTGGCTTGAGAGGGAACCTTGGGAGTCTCAGATTTTGAGAAAGCACCCCTCTTCTCCCAATTTACAAGTAAGGGAATGGGGTCAGAACTTGCCTAGAGTTTCACCTTGTGTTAGTGGTGTTAGCCACAGTGTCAAGACTAGATCCTAGATCTCCTCACTTTTTAAACCTAGCCACATTTTCAGAGGCAGAATTGCGGATGTAGTCATAGCTTGTATCTGAAAGGTGAAAGAAAAGGCATAATTGAGAAGACTGCCAGGGTTCTGGCTTGTGTGGGTAGGTGAGTGGTGGTGTCTTATATTTATTTTTTTAGATTTATTTATTTTTATGCTTTTAGGATGTAAAAGCATCATGTGTAACCTCTGCCTTTTTGAGATTTGCAGTCTGTCCATCTGGTCCATATTTCTTAGTTTCTCTTGTTTCTGTTTCTTTACTCATTGTTTCCCCAATGTACGTATCCATGTCCTATTTGTCCCTCAAGACAGCTCAAATACCCCTTCCTCTGGAAGCCTTCTTTATTCTACACCACCCTCAGAGTTAGATACTTCCTCCAGTTTGCTGCTCTAGCAATTTGAACATGTCAATATCATGGTACTTATCACATTGTAGTTACGTGTTTCCATTTCTGTTTCTCACATTAGTCTAAAAACTTGTGAAAGACAGGGAGTGTGTCTGATTCAGCTTTGTGTCTTCATTTCTCAGCTGAAGGACCTGGCCCACAATATGCCCAGAGAAGTCTGATTGAATGGTTCATTCACTTTACTCAGTCTGGCAGTGTTGGGGGAGATGGCCATGAATTTCATTGCTTTGCTTCCCTGCCAATCTTATGTAAAGGATTCATTGGCTTTAAGGATTTTGCCTCATCCAAGGCTTCATTTGTTTCAGAGAAAGCCCAAAGACTGTAACCTGCAGTCATTTGTCATTTTTTTGAGGTCTCAAATGATCAGATAAACCTGGAAGCTAGTGAGTAGACGTGAGTTATTTTAGCAAGCAAGTGAGCCTAGCTGGCCTCTCACATCCATTTTCAACAATGCCTTGGTTACCTCCGTTCACAGCTGTGTAATTCATGTATACTGGGAATCCTGTGAGATTGTAGGAGGAAGTCCTGGGGGAAATTAATGCTGTTTGAGAATTTGGAGAAACTGAAAAGCCTTGAAATACATGCTTTGCAGATGTCCAGGATCTAGTGGAGTCAGCACTGGCTGTCTTCATTTGTTCACAATCAGCTTCTTGCTTGACTCCCTGGATCTGGCTTCCTGTCCTCCAACCTCTGAAAACCACACACTCTGAGGTTAATGAGAGCCTCTCTGGGCTTAAATAATGGGACCTCTGCAGCATTTCACTCCCTTGTTCATGAAGTTCTCGTCTCCCTTGGCATTCATGACATCTCTGTTTCCTGATTCTCTTGCTTCTCTGGCTGTGCCTTCTCAATCTTCTTTGCAGACTCTGCTTCCTGGGCCTCTCTCTTAAATATTGAGGTTCCTTGGGGATAGGCCCTCCTTTTTCACTTTACCCTCTCTGGGTAATGTCATCCACTTCCATGGCTTCAGGAACCATCTCTACACTAACATCCAAATTCATGTCTCCAGGCCAGATGTCTCTCTTAGGCTTCAGCGTATCTTGCCAACTGGACCTCTCCACTTGAATTACATCCCATAGGCACCTCAGATTCATCACATTAAACACTGAACTCTAGCTGGGTGCTGTGGCTCATGCCTGCAATCCCCACACTTTGGCAGGCCAAGGCAGGAGGATTAGTTGAGCCCAGGAGTTTGAGGCTGCAGTGAGCTATGATCATAACACCACATTCCAGCCTGGACAACAGAGTAAGACCCTGTCTCTTAAAAATAAAAATGAAAAAACCTTAAAAGATAAACACCGAACTTATCATCCTCTCATCCAAACTGCTCTTCTTTGAGAGTTTCCAAAGAATCGTCTGTTAATTCCTTCTTCTCCCCTAACTCTTCATATGTAAATACCCAGCCACCAAGTTCTGTTGCTATCCTCCTGCAAAATTCATTTATCTTGGCCTCTCTTTGCTATTCTCCTAATCAAGGCAGTTTCTTAATTTTCCATCCTTGCCCTTTAAACTATTTTCCACACAGCAGCCAAAAATGTACTTTTGTCACTCTGTACATAATAGCCCTCACCACTACCAAGGTTTTCCTTTGCTTTTTGGATAAATCCCTCATCCCCTAGCAGGTAAGGGTAAAGTCTCAACTCCTTGATAAGCCCAACAAAGCATTGCATAATGTATCTTTTGCCTACCTCTCCATCTTGTTTCTTAGCCCTCCCATCACAGTGTCTGTCCTTTCTTTAGGAGAAAGTAACTTTCTTTAGGAGTTACTAAAGTTACTTTCTTTAGGAGAAAGGTTGGCCTCCAACCTCTGGACCCATCCCTGCTCCAGATCTAGGTTAGGTAACCTTTGTACTCCTGGAACAATTGGTGCTTCCTCATCATGGTCTTCACCACTTTGCATTGCAGTAACCTATTTATTAGATTGTGGAATCCATGAAGGCTGAGCTGTGACTATTTGTCTTTGTGTCCCCAGGCCTAGCAGCAGTGTCAAGTGAATGCTGAATAAGGGAATGAGGTGCCTTGAGAACTAAGCCATAAAGGATGGTGGGAATAACCAATGCAGGGATAGCAGAAGGCAGTCTGAGGAAGAAGAGTGAAGTCCAACTCTGAGACCAAGGCCTTATAAGTGTCCGCTGTGATAAACAGTCCACTTGAACCACCACCTATAGGATCTTGGGGGCAAATCTCTAGAGCACAGTGGGATGGAAGAGCTAGGACCCCACGGGAGGAAGAGAATCTCAGATTCAGGCAGGGGTGTGGCCTCAGCGGCTGCATGCCCAGTAAGTCTGGGAGGGGAACTGAAGCAGGAAGGGGAGGAGGTGGGGAGGAGCTATTGGTCCTTGGACGTAGCCCAATCCCCGCCCCTGTGTGATAGTCTGGGAGAGCCCCTAGGCTTGGAGAGAGGTGGAGCCTGGCATCCAGCTACCCCAGCAGGACCGAGCAGACCACTCCCACTCTTCCTCCCAGCCTTTCCCTTCACCAGACAGAAGCTTCAGCTTGCCTCCCGCCTCCTGGTCCTTCTGCCAACCTTCAATCTGTCCTCCCTCCTGCTATGTTTTCCTGGTATTAAGTCTTCAGACTCCAGAACCCATTACAACTGTAGAGAGAACATCAGAATGCCAGTGTCCACATCAGGAGAGGATACTTTCAGGCATGCCCTTCCCACTCTACCCAGGTCCACTCTTACACAAACAAAAGGCACAGCAACTCAGCCCTTCTATCCCTCCCCAAATCTAGACTCCGTCCTGCATTCATTCATTCATTCATTCATTCATTCATTCATTCATTCACAGTCTTTAGAAAAAGGCTCATAATGCATCTAACAGCACAGACAATGGTGACCTGGTCCTATTCACTGCCTATTTTGGAGTAATTCAGCTATTGTTCGGCCACCCTTCATGACCAAATCCCTGACATGCATTGTCTACATCTGCTGTGTTAACTTCATCTCCCATTTACTCTTCAGTCACTCTGACGTGGCTTCTGCCCCTGTCACCCCACCACAGCCAAATCTAGTGGACACTTTTCAGTCTGTTTCTTATTTCACCCCTTCTTTTTCTTGCACTGTTCTATTGATTTCTTTGGTTTCACACTCTCTTGGTTTTCCTACCATTTCTCAGGGTTCTCTTTCTCAGTCACCTTTGCTGGCTCCCCTCACTTGTGCCAGGCCCTTTTCTTATCACTGTCTGCCCTCTGTCCCTAGGTGGTCTCACGTGTTTTCATTGCTGTAAGTGCCATTTATATGCCAGTGATCCGAAATCAGTAACCAGCCCAGACTTTTGAGCTCCTGTATTCTGTTTCTCACTTGACAGCTTTACCTGGACATCACAGAGACACATTGTACTTAGCATACATAGAACAAAATGCCCCAAATCAGCTCCACCTCAGCTCTCACTGTCTCTATTCATGGCCCATCATTTGCTAAAATGAGAAAGCTAGGAGTCATAATTGACATCCCTCTCACACCCAGTTCATCTTGATGTCCTTTTGATTTCTCTTTTATTTATTTTATTTTTATAGAGATGGAGTCTCATTATGTTGCCCAGACTGATCTTGAACTCCTGAGCTCAAGTGAACCTTCTTCCTCATCCTCTCAAAGTGCTGGGATTACAGATGTGAGCCATCTTGCCTGGTCAATGAATATTTCTCAAATCAGTCCAGCTTTTTGCTTGTAGCTCAGATGATACCCTGCATTATCTTACCCAAAGAACTTTGGTAGCTTCCTAACTGGTTTCTCTGAGTCCACTCTTGCTTCTCTTTGTCTTCAATTCTCACAGCTGCCAGAGTAGCTTTCTAATTTATTTTCACTGATTTATAAACCACATCATCCCCCCCTCCAACTTAGAATAAAATCACTTTTTTTTTGAGACAGAATCTCACTTTATCTCATCCCAGGCTAGAGTGCAGTGGCACGATTATGGCTCACTGCAGCCTCCACCTCCTGGGCTCAAGCAATCCTCCCAGCTCAGCCTCCCAAGTAGCTGGGACTACAGATGGGTGCCACCATGCCCAGATAATTTTTAAATTTTTTGTAGATATTGGTCTCATTATGTTGCCCAGGCTGGTCTCCAATTCCTGGGCTCAACGATTTTCCTGCCTTGGCCTCTGAAAGTGCTAGTATTACAGGCATGAGCCACTGCACCCAGCCAAAATCACATTCTTAATGGTGGTTATAAGGTCGTTCATGATCTCATCTCCACCTGTCTTCCCAAACTCACCTCTTGCTTTTATTGACTTGGCTCCAACCACACAGTCCTTTCAGGTTCTCCATGAGCCTTCTGCATAACGACCTTTATTATGCTATTTCTTCAGCCTAGAATGATTTCCCTTCCTGATTCCCTGTTGTTTCTCACCCTCACCCATACCATTTTTCTCCCATACACCCAGAATTCTGCTTAAAAGTTACCTCCTTGGAGAGCCTTCCTGATGACCTAATCAAAAGTGTTCTTTCTCACAGCATCCATTTTTTCTTTATATCACTTCCCTGCCACCATTGTTTACTTTTAGCCACCACCTCCCCACCACAGGGACAGTGACCATATCTGTTTTATCATTCCATTCCTAACACCTGTGCAAAGTAGGCAGTAAATATTTATTGAATTCCTGAAATCAGTTCAATAAGTATAGGTCCATCTTTATGTCAGACTCTGTGCTAAGTGCTAAGAATGAAAACATAAAATAAAATGTAAGTACATAAATAAAATGCCTACCCTCAAGAACACTGCATGGAATGGAGAAAGCAGAGAAGTAGCAAGAAAATCACAGCATAGCTTCTAAGAGTTAGGATGGAGTAAATACAGGGTGCTGAGGGACACAGAGGTAGAGCACCCAAGCCAGACTCTGGGTAGTCATGGAAGGTCTTCTAAAGGAGGTGACATTTATATGGGGACCTGAAAGATGCATAGGTGTCACATCAGCCAGGAAAAGGGGCCAGGAAGAGGATCTCAGGACAGAGAGAACGAATGAGTGATCTCCCAGAAGCAAAAGAGAACAAGGAGTTTTCCAGGAACTAGGAAAACAAACAAACAAAAAAACAAAACAAAAAACCAGCAAGAATGATTGATCATAGACTCATGAGACATGAGGTTGTAGAAAAGGTATGGGGCAAAGTTAAGCCTCATTGGCCAATTTTAGGACTTTGGACAATGGAGAACCATTGAAGGAATTTAAACAGAGAGTAGTGACAAGATCAAATCTTTATTTTAAAAGCTTCATTCTGGCTGCAAGGAAGATAGATGGAAAGGTATCAGTGAGGAGACAAGAACACCAGTTAAGAGGCTATTGCTGTATTCCAGGAGAGAACTGATGGTCGCCTGAATTGGAGGGGGGGGAGTAGCTGTGGGATTGGAAACAATGGTTTAAGATATTCAGGAAGCAGTCCTGAACTGGATACCAACTGGGTGTGAAAAAGAGTGCAGTTTCAGGTAGTTGTGCTAAGAGGTGGGTCAGGGAATAAATGGAAGAGCTGCAGGTAGTCAAAGGAGAGACACTCCATTCAGGTCTCTTGGAGGAGGATTTGGGGGAGGCAGAGGAGATGAAGGGTAAGTGTGTCAGTGAAAATGGACATCTCTGTACCATGCACTCAATATACACTATGTCACATTTTCAAATTATTATTCTTGTAATTACAAATTAAGACACCGAGGCCCAGATAAGTTATATGAATTGTCCAAACTCACACAGCTCGTGAGAGACTGAGCCAGGTTTGAAACCCAGTCTAATCCTACGTCTGTGCTCTTAAACAGAACACCAGGCTCAGGGGTCACATCACCCTGATCCTTCCAGTCACTGCCCTGTCTTGCCCCTAGCAGGGAAGAGGTGGAGGCAAGTTCTTTGCAGGGGATTTGAGTGGCGGGGATTGGGTGGGGAGAAGAAGTGCTGGACTCCCTGGTGCTGACCATCTCTCCGTACAGAGGCTGGTGTGAGTGGCAGGAGCCAACCGTGGGCGCCATGGCAAAGAGGGAGGACAGCCCTGGCCCAGAGGTCCAGCCGATGGACAAGCAGTTCCTGGTATGCAGCATCTGCCTGGATCGGTACCAGTGCCCCAAGGTTCTTCCTTGCCTGCACACCTTCTGTGAGAGGTGAGGGGATGTGTGTACTGGGGAGGGATGAGGATCCTGTGGGCTCCCCTGAGGGAGCATGTGTAAACCTGTAGTAGGTGAGGGCAACATGCTTACTTGGGAGGAGAGCAGGTGAACCCCAACCTGCAGGAAATGAGGTTGTGGGGGCAAGAACCTGTGAGAGAACCATAAGCTTGTAACACTGGGCCATGGTTCCTGTCCAGAATAGGGCCTTCTCTGCCCTTTCCCAAACCTCAAGGCGGCTTTTGACACCACCTGATAAATCAAACAGTGTTGAGACTCAACCAGCTTTGGCATCAGCAATTTATGACTAGTAGGAGGATATTTGAAGCTAGGTCTGTCCTTCCCTGCTTGTCCTCATTGTTGTCCTCAGGTACTGAGTGAATGGCAACCCATCCCAGCCTCTAGGCTTCTATCAATCATTTATTCATTTAACAAATATTCATTTATTGAACAACTACTATGTGCCAGACCCTGTCCTAGGCATTGGGTATGCAGTGATGAGCAAAAACAGATATGATTCTTACTCTTTAAAAATGGATACACAATAGTTTACATATTTACGGGGAACATGTGATATATTGTTACAAGCATAGAATGGGTAACAATCAAGTAGGGTATTTAAGGTACCCATCACTTATAATGCTTACTCTTAAAGAGCTAACAGTCTAGTGAAAGAAAAAGATAGTCATCAAATAATCATATAGCCAGATTATAGATAAATAGAACTTTTAGTAAGTGCTGCAAATAAAGTGCTGAGCTATGAGAGATTGGCATATGGAATCTATTATGGTTTGGAGAATCAGGGAAGGTTTCCCTGAGGAGCAATTCAGAGGATGAATAGGAGTTAACTAGGTAAAGGGAGTTGGAAGAGCATTCTGCACAGAAGGAAGACCATTGGAAAAACCCATGTGACATGAGAAAATAAGTCAGGTAAGAGGCCTGGAGGAAGCCTGGTGGGGCTAGAGCAGAGTGAGTGTGACTGAGAGTAGCATGGGATGAAGCTGGAGAGGTAGGTGGAGGCCAGACCATCTAGGGCTTTGTAGACCTGTTAGGGAATTTTGCCTTTACCCTGAGAGCCACATGAAGCCTTTGCAGGGTTTTATATGTGATCGCATCTGTATTTTGACAGTATTCTCTTGGGCCTTCATCTCTCATTGTTCTTTCTTGGATGGCCTGGTCCCTGGGTCTTCTCACCATTGCCTCTATCCACACTTTTCCTCTGCCTTCTGCTCCAGTTGAAACCTGGCTCTGCACCAGGGATACTGCTTCCCTGCCAGCCCTGCTCTTTGAGATTCCAGCTCCACTGCCCACTCTCCTTTATCAACTGGAAATGGCCTCAGTTTTCTTGTCCATTCAAGTTCTTCTGTCAACCTGGGGACAACCACCCTCTTGTGCCTGTTGGTTCTTAACTGTTTCTTCAGGGTTGTCCCCCATTCCACCTCACTTAACACTCCCTCCCAACCATGCCCTGAATCTTATCATCCAGAATCTTATCTGTAGTCATAAACTCCAACGTTCCACTCCTGGCTCCCATTACCCCACTCCCATTACACCACTTTTGATAACAATATAAATGTCTAGCCCCTTTGACTGCTCCCTCTTTTCCCAGTCACCAACTGCATGCTGGCCTCCCTTTCTTTCCTGCCCATCCTGGACCGTGTGGCTGACCGACTGGCTCCCCTGCAGTTCTTTCACATCTTTATCCTTTGCAAAGCCCATGCAATAGAAGCTCAATGTTGGATCAGAGCCAAAATTGGATATCTCTGCACTTTCTCCTGTGCCCAGATCACTGAGCACACCTGGAGAAAATCAGTGGCTGAGAAATTTTAATAACAATAGCTACCATGTATTGATGCTTACCGTTTGCCAGAGACTGGCTAAGTGATTTATACATACTGATTTCCTTAATCCCTGCAACAGATACTTTATTAACTTCATTTTATTATTTGATTTTAATTTTTTTTGTTTGTTTTTTGGTTTTTTTTTGAGACATAGTCTCTCTCTGTCACCCACGCTGGAGTACAGTGGTGCCATCTTGGCTCACTGCAACCTGTGCCTCCCGGTTTCAAGTGATTATCCTGCCTCAGCCTCTCAAGTAGCTGGGATTACAGGCACATGCCACCATGCCTGGCTAATTTTTGTATTTTTAGTAGAGATGGGGTTTTACCATGTTGGCCAGGCTGGTCTTGAACTCCTGACCTTGTGATCCACCCGCCTCAGCCTCCCAAAGTTCTGGGATTACAGGCCCACTGTGCCCAGCTTGTTTTAATTTTTTAATTTAATTTTATTTTTTTAGAGATGAGGGTCTTGCTGTATTGCCCAAGGTGGACTTGAACTCCTGGGCTCAAGTGATCCTCCTGCCTCAGCCTCATGAGTAGCTGGGATTACAGGTACAGGCCACCACACCCAGGTATCCCCATTTTAGAGAGGAGGAAACTAAGGTTCAAAGTCAGTAGGTAATTAAGAAATATCTCTGGCCAGGTGCAGTTGCTCATGCCTGTAATCCCAGCACTTTGGGAGGCCAAGGTGGGAGGTTCACTTGAGCCCAGGAGTTCCAGAGTAGCCTGAGAAACAACATAGTGAGATGTGGTCTCTACAAAAGAATTTAAAAATTAGCTGGGTGTGGTGGCATGCACCTGTAGTCCTAGCTACTCAGGAGGCTGAGGTGAGAGGATCATTTGAGCCTGGGAGGTAGAGGCTGCAGTGAGCTGTGATCACATCACTGCACTCTAGCCTGGGTGACAGAGAGAAGCTCTATCTCAAATTAAATAAATAAACAAATAAAAAAATAAAAGAAATATTTCCAAGCTACACAGCAAGTACATGGCTGAGGTCTGAATCCAGTTTTCACTGCAGAGCTCTCACTGTATCCCTTGGTCTCTGCTCTCAGAGTATGTTCTAGTGGGCAGTCACTGACAGTAAGCAATCAAGAAAACGAGAGCTGCAGCTTGTATTAATGTTTTGCAGGATATAAACAGAGAGAAGTAGGGGTGTTTGGGGCGAGAACTATTCTATATAGTCATCAAGGAAAGCTTCTCTGAGGAGGTGACATTTGACCTGAGTTCTGAGGATAAGAAGGAGACAGATTGTTCCAGGCAATAGAAAAATCTGTGCAAAGTTCTTGAGGAAGAAGTAGACAGGACATGTTCAGATACCAGAAAAGAAACCAGTGTGGCCAAGTGAGGAGGAAAGTGGGATGAGGTGAAATTGCAGAGAATAAGGGCAGTTTAAGGGGGAGCTTGTAGGTTTTCGGAAAGTGTTTGGATTTTATTCTAAGTGCAATGGGAAACCATTGGAGTTAAAAAAAAAATAT
>NW_016811256.1:311326-338483 GCF_001698545.2 Rhinopithecus bieti
CGTCTCTACTAAAAATATACACACACACACACACACACACACATACAGGGAAATAATCTGATGTAAAAAGTTCACCCTAGCTGTTATGGAGAGAATGGATTATAAAGAGCCAGGTACACTTGACAAATAGGAAGGGGATATTGCTGAATTAGAAGGTATTTTGCATGGGGAAACACTAGATTCAGTGAGCTGGGAAGAAAGCTGCTGAAGAATAGAGTGGAATCGTTGAAATGCAGTGATAGTTGATGAGAAATGGGTGTTAGTGGGAGCATGAGAAGGGGGAAAAGATCATTGAGGATGAGAAGGTCAAGGAATTAAGAAATCACAATGGGGGATGGATGTTAGTGCCACTGAGAATGATGACAGAGTGGTGGTGGGGGTAATGGAAGGAAGAGAGTGAGCTAAGAGAAAGATGTCCACAAATGGAGGTGGGGGCAACCATTAGGTTAGCAGAGACAATAACAAGGAGTGATATAGATAGAAGGCATGAGCTTCAAAGGAGTTAGAGTTGAATAGTTTAGAAATGTTCCAGTTGGGAAGAGGGAGGGCTCAAGCCCACCTTCTGGCCCTAAGGAGTGTGGAGTGTGAGACAAAAACCACTCTACTTGAGAGGACTGCAGGGAAAAGTAAATCACAGTTAAATAAGTTAGGCTGGGCATGGTGGCTCACACCTATAATCCCAGCACTTTGGGAGGCCGAGATGGGCAGATCACCTGAGGTCAGGACTTCAAGACCAGCCTGGCCAACATGGTGAAACCCCATTTCTACTGAAAATACAAAAATTAGCCAGGCATGATGGCATGTGCCTATAATTCCAGCTACTCGGGAGGCTAAGATAAGAGAATCGCTTAAACCTGGAAGGTAGAGGTTGCAGTGAGCCAAGATTGTGCTACTGCACTTCCCACCTGGGTGACAGAGCAGGACTCCATCTCAAAAAAAACAAAAAAAAAACAAAAAAAAACAAAAAAAAAAAACACCAAAAAAACAAAAAAAAAAATTAAATACGTGAATACTTGTGAAGCACTTAGAATCATGCCTGGCACATAGTGTTTGTCAGATTTTAATTAAGATCCTAAGTTATAGGAAACATTAAGGCATGAGATTGAGGATATGGGAGAGTTTGCACAATGCAGATCTTCACTCCACAAATTTGAGGTCCCCAAATACAGCTGCCTTCAGTTCTCATATCTGTTTCTAGTAAGTGTCCTCTGCCCTCCCATCAGTGACTAATCTGAGCCATCATCAGGCCCCTGAATCCTCCATCGTTCACTCTCCTGTGTCCCCTGTACCCCTCTACATCTTCCTCTCCTTTCCTCCTTCCCTCCATTCAGAGACTGACATCCAGTCCTCCTCTTCAGGCCAATCAGAGGCACTCCTCAATCCTCTGCACTCCCCAATCCTCAAGATCTTGTCCTCTCAGTTTTCTAGTCTCTTCCCCTTCTTCTCTCCTGACTCCTCCATGCATAAGCAAGCTCAAAACTCCCATGCCAAACAGATAAAAACCCTTTGTCACCTTGTCCCTTTCTAGCACCATCCAACCCCTCAACCTCCTTCTCATTCGAACTTTCAAGCTCCCCTTCACTCAACTTCCAGCAGTCAAGCTTTCCTTCTTCTGCCACTCCCTCCCTGTTTTCCCTACAGACAAAGTACCCTCGCATTTGCCAAATTCAGTAGACATTTTTCTGTCCTTACCTTACCCAACTCCTCAGCTGCTTTTGACACTGATGACTACTCATTCCCTCCTGGAAATGTACCACTCACTTCTCTGCCCTAACACTGCTGCTCCTCCTGCCTCTCGGCCTGGTCTTCTTTGTCGTCCTCATTCGGTTTTTGCTGAGTGCTCTGTCCCTCTCTCTTATCACCATCTATGCTTTCTTGGCTGATCTCATCCTCTCCCAGTGCTACCAAAGCCATCTAAATGTTGATGGCATACCCATCTCTTGTCTCTAATCTTCATTCTCCTAACTGTCTACTGGTGACCTCAACCTGGATGTTTATTGTTACAGTAAATTCAACCAGGACAAGGCTGGACTTTCCTATAGCTACTCCTCTTTCTATGTTTCTCATCTTAGTGAATGTCACCACTATCCACTCAGTTATCTAAGCTAGGAAGCTGGAAGTCAATGAAGACTCATCACCTCCCTTTTCCCCATATCTAATCAGACAACACCTCCCACCTTCCCTCCTTCTTAAACACTTCTCAAATTTGTTTCCACCTCATAGTCTACATTACTACTGCCTAAATCCAGGTCTTCCTCACTTCCTGCCTAGATTATTATAAGAGTATACTGGTTAAACACATACTTTGCATTTGAAGACAGGCTTCAGCACCCACTGCTGTTGTTACCTTGGGCCACTTGCCCTTCCTCCTGCTAACAGAAACACAAATCAGAAAGCATGGCACCTGGCACATATGCACTTAATAAATAGTAACTAGCTGATGATGCCACTGCCCTCGCTGCCCTCCCCCCCGCCCCCCTCCACCCCATCTGCTGTCTCATTCCCTTTAAATTCACTCCCCACACAGAGGTGGTGAAGAGGAGCTTGGTAAAATGCATACCTGGCTATACCACTCTGTGGCAGCTTCCTATTGCTGGTGGGATAACTTCTAAGCTCCTTGATTTCTCTCACCATTCCTTGCCTTGGACTTTGTCTCTAGCCAGCCACATCAAACTGCTCACAGTTCCCTATTCATACTATGCTGCTTCTTGCTGTCTTCTGTATCTGGACTACCCTTCCCCCTCTGCCTGCACCTTTCTTTGGTCAGGCTAACAATTATTTATCCTTGAAGATTTAGTTTACATCAACTTCTCTGAAGACTTTCCTGGACACCCTCTTCACCTACCTGAGCCAGATGCATTTCCTTATCACTGTATCTATCATTCCTTATATTAACAATAAGTAATACAAGTAGCCTACCATATATAGTGCTATTGTGAGTCAGGCATTTTACATTTAATTCTCTTCAAATATAAATACGTACTTTACATGTAATCCTCTAACACTCTGTGAAGTCTGTACTTCTCCATCTTACAAAGGAAGAGTCCTTCACTTGCCAAAGTTATGTAACTTGTCAGGAGTCACACAGTATAACAGGTGACCGACGGGGTGTTGCCCTGGGCAGCCTAGCTCCAGGACCCATTCCCTTAATCATCATGTTATTTACTTCTGTACTATTCCTGTGACTTTTTTCTCTGTAGGTGGGAAGTATTTTAAGGGTAGGCACTGTGCTTTATCTTTTTGTCCCCAGAGCTTGGCATAAATTTGGCAAGAGTAGATAGTAAATGTTTAATGAGTTAAAGAAGTTGGGCAGGGGGTGCCTAGTTGCACATTCCTATGAGAAGCATTTGTGAACACCTGTGAAAGCTGAGCCTGTGTGCACACTGTGAGGAATGTGGATAGTCTGCTCTTCTAAGAGGGGTCAGGGATGTGTTCCTCAGTTGTAAGAGGCAAGGCCATTATACCTGCTGGCAGATGAGATGTGTCAAGCAGAGAGGTTTTAAAATGAAGTGTAATGGCACACCTGTGAGGGAAGGGGTCGGCACCCATGGGAAGTATAAGGAAGGGTGCACTTATGCTACCACATTCACTCTGGTCTTCGACTCTCCTTCTTCCTGGACAGGTGTCTCCAAAACTATATCCCTGCCCAGAGCCTGACGCTATCCTGTCCAGTATGCCGGCAGACGTCCATCCTCCCAGAGCAGGGTGTCTCGGCACTGCAGAACAACTTTTTCATCAGCAGCCTCATGGAGGCAATGCAGCAGGCATCTGATGGGTCCCACGACCCAGAGGACCCTCACCCCCTCAGTGCAGTGGCTGGCCGCCCTCTCTCCTGCCCCAACCATGAAGGCAAGGTGGGCCCAAGCGAGGCCCAGTGAGGCCGGGACTTGGGGTGGGAGGAGAGGAGAGGCACTGGGGGGTGCCGAGTGGCTGGGTGAAAGGGTACTGCTCTGGATGAGTGGTCCAGGTAGGGGGTGCACTTAGAAAGTAAGGGGCAGGGAGGGCAGGTGGGGAGGGGAGGAGACAAAGAAGTGTGATGTCTAGCCATTACCCAACTGGAGTCCTTGTACTACAGACAATGGAGTTTTACTGTGAGGCCTGTGAGACAGCCATGTGTGGTGAGTGCCGTGCCGGGGAGCATCGTGAGCACGGCACAGTGCTGCTGAGGGATGTGGTGGAGCAGCACAAGGCGGCCCTGCAGCGCCAGCTTGAGGCTGTGCGTGGCCGGTAGGCACTGGGCAGGGTCCTGGGCTGGTGGGGCCACAGGGATGGTGTGGGAGGGGAATAAAGGGTCTGGGAAGGGCAGACATAGAAGTCACAGGGAGGTCTCAGGAAGGAGATCTCCACGAGGGCAGCAATAGGGTCCCCAGGGAGAAGGGAAACTTCTGCAAAGCCACCCTCAGCAACTCTGGCATGAGATGTTCCCCCTCCAGATTGCCACAGCTGTCCGCAGCAATTGCCTTAGTTGGGGGCATCAGCCAGCAGCTGCAGGAGCGCAAGGCAGAGGCCCTGGCCCAGATCAGTGCAGCCTTCGAAGACCTGGAGCAAGCACTGCAGCAGCGCAAGCAGGCTCTGGTCAGAGATCTGGAGACCATTTGTGGGGCCAAACAGAAGGTGTGTCTTGTGTTCACCCTTCCCTACCATCGTCCTTTGTAATGGTTTTGTTGCCTCCATTGTTCCTCTGTCTTCCACACCAGCTCCCCATTCCCCAGCCTAGATATTCTGCCTCCTCACATGCCCTCAGTAGGTGCTGTGGGCATCTGTGTCCTCTGTCCACAGGCACCCTCCTGTATTTCTTTTATGCCACAGTGCTACAACTTCAGTAATCACAGAGACTCCCCCTGTGCCAGTCTGCTCACCCACTCCTCCCCCTACCCCTCCTCAGGTGTTGCAAACCCAGCTGGACGCTCTGCGCCAGGGTCAGGAACACATCGGCAGTAGCTGCAGCTTCGCAGAGCAGGCACTGCGCCTGGGTTCGGCCCCGGAGGTGTTGCTGGTGCGCAAGCATATGAGAGAGCGGCTGGCGGCATTGGCGGCACAGGCATTCCCGGAGCGGCCACACGAGAATGCACAGCTGGAACTGGTCCTTGAGGTGGACGGGCTGCGGCGATCGGTGCTCAATCTGGGCGCACTGCTCACCACGAGCGCCACTGCACACGAGACGGTGGCCACCGGAGAGGGCCTGCGCCAGGCGCTAGTGGGCCAGCCTGCCTCGCTCACTGTCACTACCAAAGACAAGGATGGGCGGTTGGTGCGCACAGGCAGCGCTGAGCTGCGCGCAGAGATCACCGGTCCGGACGGCACGCGCCTTCCGGTGCCAGTGGTGGACCACAAGAATGGCACATATGAGCTGGTGTACACAGCGCGCACGGAAGGCGAGCTGCTCCTCTCAGTGCTGCTCTACGGGCAGCCAGTGCGCGGCAGCCCCTTCCGCGTGCGTGCCCTGCGTCCTGGGGACCTGCCACCTTCCCCTGACGATGTGAAGCGCCGTGTCAAGTCCCCTGGCGGCCCCGGCAGCCATGTGCGCCAGAAGGCAGTGCGTAGGCCCAGTTCCATGTACAGCACAGGCGGCAAACGAAAGGACAACCCAATTGAGGATGAGCTCGTCTTCCGTGTTGGTACAGACAGCCGAGGGCAGAGCCAGATGGGCCAGGCTCAGGTAGTGGGTGGGGAGGGAAGGGAGGTTCAAAATGACCTCTGAGTGAATTCTTTTGTTTTCCCTCTCATCCCGTCCCACAGGCAGTCGTGGAAGGGAGAAAGGTGAATTCACCAATTTACAAGGTGTGTCCGCAGCCAGCAGCGGCCGCATCGTGGTAGCAGACAGCAACAACCAGTGTATTCAGGTAAGCACCTTTACCGCTCGACTCCACCACCAAAATAAGAGTTTTCAAGCTACAGCCTCCTGAAAAGATAGAAAGCACAGGTCACCTCCTGGAAGATGGNAAGGAGAGCTGCTCCTCTCAGTGCTGCTCTACGGGCAGCCAGTGCGCGGCAGCCCCTTCCGCGTGCGTGCCCTGCGTCCTGGGGACCTGCCACCTTCCCCTGACGATGTGAAGCGCCGTGTCAAGTCCCCTGGCGGCCCCGGCAGCCATGTGCGCCAGAAGGCAGTGCGTAGGCCCAGTTCCATGTACAGCACAGGCGGCAAACGAAAGGACAACCCAATTGAGGATGAGCTCGTCTTCCGTGTTGGTACAGACAGCCGAGGGCAGAGCCAGATGGGCCAGGCTCAGGTAGTGGGTGGGGAGGGAAGGGAGGTTCAAAATGACCTCTGAGTGAATTCTTTTGTTTTCCCTCTCATCCCGTCCCACAGGCAGTCGTGGAAGGGAGAAAGGTGAATTCACCAATTTACAAGGTGTGTCCGCAGCCAGCAGCGGCCGCATCGTGGTAGCAGACAGCAACAACCAGTGTATTCAGGTAAGCACCTTTACCGCTCGACTCCACCACCAAAATAAGAGTTTTCAAGCTACAGCCTCCTGAAAAGATAGAAAGCACAGGTCACCTCCTGGAAGATGGAACCCTGCAGATAGTACCGTTCCTTAAGAGCGGTGAATCAAAGGATCACCCCTTATGCACCCACCGGCCACCCCATTCCCATAGGCCACAACTGTAACCAGCACCTTCAGTCAGAAACCAGAGTTTACTATGCTTGTAGCCTCTACTTTGTAGGCCATGGCTTAGGCCAGGTCAGCTCCTGGACTGCAAAGATCTGGCTCATTCCTCCTTCCCTTCTGCCTCTCCTTGAGCCTCTTACTTTCTCCCTTTTCCTCCTGGTGGCCAGGATGCAGGCCTGCCCTCCCTTGCTGTCTTCCAACATGCTTGCCTGACTCCTGAATGTATGTAGTCTGTCTGGAGTCTCTGCAGTTATCAGGTTGGCTAGACAGTCACATGGGGGTATCTTGGCCAAAGCAGGTATCTTTCAGTGGCTAGAAGTTGTAGCATAACCTCACAGGTGTTCCTCCCACTGCCTCTCCCATAACCTCATACAGCTGATTATAGCATCCACCACACCGAATGGACATGGTTTCTGCTGCACTGTGAGCTCCTTTTCAAAGCCAGGAAATGTGCCTTTTTCTTTCTCTGTTTCTTGTAGTAAAAACTCAGAGCCTAGTACAGTGGGTACCAGGGTAGTTGACACAGCAGAGCAGTTAAAAGCTCCGGCTCTGAAACCAGACACCTGAACTTGAAATCTAGCTGTGTCACATACTAACAAGTCACATGACCTCTTTGAGCTTCAGTTAACTCGTGTAAAATTAGGAAAAGTATATCTGATAGGGTTGTGGGGAGTGTTAAATGATGTACTGTACTTGACATCTAGTGAAACTTCTGATGTTAGCTATTGTTAAAAATATCATCATCCAGGTGGAGGCTGTAAACAAAGGCAAGCAGGTGTGAAAGAGCTGGAGGAGGTGGTTCAGGGAACTGGAAGGAGCCCAGCAGGCTTGAAGGTAGATTACTATTAGAAGCTGGGGGTAGCTGAGGTCAGATTGTAAATGGTTTTGGAGATGGAGTGTGGAATTTTTATTTTATCCTATAGGGGATTGTTTCTAACTACCATGCACTTTACTTCTTTGAAACATTTTACTGGGTAGCAAAACTTTTTGCTGAAGATCCTTACTTCTCAACACCTATATGTTTAAACTTCCTGACCCTGCTTGAGTACTCATATCATTGATCCAGCTGTGCTAAGGTCCTTTCCCTCAGTGATGGCTACTCCCTGACCCCTGCTTTTCACCTAACAGTCTAAAAGTGCCAGGGACTCTTCTGTGGCCATATTCCCAGTTCTGTCCAGTCTGCCTTTACTCCTACCCTATTTCTAAGAGCAGAGGAATGGAGAGGCCCTGTGCAGCACAAAAGGCATTTGGGTCCAGCCTGAATAGTGAGGAGGGGATTGCAGGGGAGTAATGAGGTGGTGCTGAGTCCCTACTCAGTTACACCTTCCAGCTCCTTTCCAACTCCCTAGGCTGGGAATGCTTCCTGGCATAAAAGTTGAGATTTGGGACCCCTTCTCTGTTGTGCACACACACACAGGTGTGCTCCCTGCTCACATGCACAGATAAATGCCACTTTGTCTGTCCTGGTGAGGGGGCTGAGCTTCCTCATTATTTTTTGTTTGTTTGTTTGGGACAGGGTCTCTGTTGCCCAGGCTAGAGTGCAGTGCTATGATTACAGCTCACTGCAGCTTTGACCTCCTGTGCTAAAGCGATCCTCCTACCTCAGCCTCCCAAGTAGCTGGGACTACAGGCGCATGCCACTATACCTGGCTAATTTATTTTATTTTATTTTTATTTTTAGTAGAGACAGGGTCTCATTGTATTGTTTGGGCTGGTCTGGAACTCCTAGGCTCAAGCTATCCTCCTGCCTTGGTGTCTGAAAGTGCTGGAATTACAGGCATGAGCCACTGCACCTGGCCTCCCCATTGTTTCAGAGTGGGCAATCAAGAGGGAACACTTGGTATAGCTCCACTCTCTTCCAAACACCTGCTACTTCTATGGCAGTCCTCCTCTTGCTTCTACTTCCACCTGTCCTCTGTGTCGCCACTGCTAGGAGCCTGGCTCAGATTTCTAAGTTGAGTTTCTGCTTCTCTTACTCTGGAGTCCTTAGGGCTGGCATGGGCTGGGCTCCCTGATGAGGTCTGACCCCCCGCCTCCTCCTCTCAGTACATAGGGATTGGGATCCTCACGACATGACCGTTTTCTCTTTTGGATCCTTCTATGTTGGAGGATGAGGCAGACCCCCTCATTGAGTGGAACCAGCATCAGTTGACAGAAGACAAAAAACATTTTGTGATTCTGAATGAATGATTTGATTTGTATATATTATATTCTTGTGTAATTGTGTAAGCTCCCAGTTTTATCAGCTCTTCTGTGAAAATTCCCTCATTCCCTTAGGCAGAATGTTAAATCACATTCTTCTCAGTTCCCTCAGCCTTTTGCTGCTGTACTTTTCATACTTTACTGGAATCACTGGTTTGTTTTTGTTTTTGTCTAGTTTTGTTTTGTTTTATTTTGGTTTAAGTCTTTCTCCCCCACTAGACTGTGAGATCCCTGAAGTCAGGGATCTACTTTCAGATACCATGGTATAGGAAAGAGATGTTAAGGACCAAACTAGGACACCAGCAGATTCTAGAGATATTAAGGAAGCAAGAATGGCAGATTTTGCTGAGTCGTCAAATGTCAAGAATGGCAGGACTTTGTGAACTGGGTAGATGGTGTTGCTGTTCAGGAGCAGGCCCAGGTTTAAGTTGATGAATTCGCTTTTGCAGATGTTTGAGATAGCTATGCAGCATTCAAGTGGAGATGTCCAGTTCAGGTCTGAGATTGAGCTGGGGAGTTCATTCATTTGTTGAATATCTACTATGTGCCAAATGCCATATCAGTGCTGTAAATGCAGCAGCAAACAAAATAGATGCAGTCCCTATGCCATGCGAGGCTTACATCCTTAGAAGGGGACACTGATATTTAACAGTTACTTAGCTGCAAAAAGATAATTGTTATGAAGAGAGCTGTAAAGCATATATCCTGGTGACCTAAGTTGATGTGTGCATATTGATTTGGTAGGGTGGAGGGTGGTCATTAAAGTCTTCTCTGAACAAGTGACCTGGAAATTCTAAGAATGGAAAGATGAGTAAGAGTTGGCCAGGTGTCAGGGGTGGGATAGAATTGGACTGGAAGAACAAGATATCCCAAAGCCTCATCAGTATTGGGCCAGAACCTGAGCTGCTCAAACTGGAGAGGCATTACCTCACTGCTGAACCTGTACCTTTTAGTCCCCCTCACTTCTATTTAGCTTGTGGAGCTCGTGGTATCTCCCTTCTCATACTGATGAGTGCTGTCCTGCCACAGGGGACCACTGCAGAACCCAAGAGCTGTGCTGGTCAGCCAGAGAAGAGCTTAGTAGAAGGCCCACATTAGAAGAAAGGGACGCCTGTTGGTGGTACCAGTTTAAACAGCCCTCAGGACTAAGAGATGGGGTTGGTGTGGGGCAGGGACGGGGAGACCAGTCCATTAAGGAAGGCACAGGTTTGAATCCAAGAGCAAGGCCAATGCCCAGAACTTGAGTTCTCCAAGGCCGCTCCTGGCTCTCGTTCATCTTGTGTCCCCAGAGCCTATAACAAAGCAGAGTGTATGAGACTTACGTAGTGCGTAATGTTTTGACTGTGAAGGAAAAGCCAGAAAGCTTAGCTAAAGCGGGAAGGAGGATTAAAGGAGGTGCTTTTGGGACAGAGAGACCTGAGCATATTGGGCAGCTAAAGTGGAGGAGGTTGGAGAAGGGAGAGGTTGAAAGGTTCACTCTGTC
The DNA here is from genome assembly GCF_001698545.2 of Rhinopithecus bieti. Lineage (NCBI taxonomy): Eukaryota > Metazoa > Chordata > Mammalia > Primates > Cercopithecidae > Rhinopithecus > Rhinopithecus bieti. The sequence continues at coordinate 321,623 of NW_016811256.1, forward strand.
TAGGAGGAAGGTTTCCTTGTCAGCCCCATAGCCTGAATGAACTAATTCTTGTATAGATTGTCCTCTCTCACCTACCCCATTCCAGTCTGCTACTAAGTCTCATGAGTCTACTTCCTACATGTGTCTTGAGTCCATCTGCTTCCCTCCAGCCAATTTCCTTGGTCCAATCCATCATCGTTTCTCAACTGGAATACTGCAACAGCCTCTGACTGGGCAGCTTGACTCCTCCCTACGGCCAGAATGTTCTTTCTTAAAAGCAAAATTGATCTTGTCACTGCTATGCCTAGAAATGTTTAGAGACTCCTCATTACACCCAGGATAAAACATAATTCCTTCTTTTGTTCACCTGGGTGCTCCCTGCAGTCCAGCCACACTGGACAGGTCCTCAAGTGGTGCCCATACTTGACTTTGTGCCTTTTACAATCTGCTCACTCTGCTCGAATACCTTTCCTTTTCCTTTTCTGGCCGAATTTGGTTTATGTGGCATCCTTATTAGGCTATTTGTTGAGACATCTTCTCTTGGAGCCTTTTCTCACCATTCCCCTTCATCCCTTCATGTTCTCACAACCCCATTCACATCTCTGTTGCATTCCCCCATACCTGCTGCCATGTTTGATTTTTGTCAGTAAGTGCTTGTTGAATGACTGAATAAATGGTGGTGGGGGGTCTCCTCCCTCAAGATCCTACTCCCTTCTGTCTGCGCCCACAGTGTCACCCCTCCTACCTGTTCCCTTCCCTTGCTCCTCTGCTCCAGGTTTTCTCCAATGAGGGCCAGTTCAAGTTCCGTTTTGGGGTCCGAGGACGCTCACCTGGGCAGCTGCAGCGCCCCACAGGTGTGGCAGTGGACACCAATGGAGACATTATTGTGGCAGACTATGACAACCGTTGGGTCAGCATCTTCTCCCCTGAGGGCAAGTTCAAGGTGAGAGGCCTGCTGTCACTTTACTTACCCTGGTGTCCAGCTGAACTGACCAGTCTAGTGCCTCTTGGTGATCAGGGTCTGGACTGATCCAAACCTACCTCCTCCTCCTCGCTGTTCTTTCCCTAGCCCAAGGTTCTGCTTTGATGCTGGGTTAGGACTACTATCCCCACTAGTCAGAATAAAACTTCTTATGGATATTCTCTTCCTCTAGACCAAGATTGGAGCTGGCCGCCTCATGGGCCCCAAGGGAGTGGCCGTAGACCGGAATGGACATATCATTGTGGTCGACAACAAGTCTTGCTGCGTCTTTACCTTCCAGCCCAATGGCAAACTGGTTGGCCGTTTTGGGGGCCGTGGGGCCACTGACCGCCACTTTGCAGGTATGGGGGGACAGCGCCAAGATTTATGCTGATACCCCTGTTCCAGAGACCTCCACTAGATACCCCAGCTCTAAAGGCCCTCTCCTCTTATATCTTGGCTCTGAAGATCCCACTTCCCTATACTTTAGCCCTGTCATCTCAGTCCTAGAGATCCCACCCCTCTCCTAACTCCCTAGCTTTATCTTCCCAGATACTCTTCCCCATGCCACTTGGTGTCCCAGCTTACTGCCCTGAAGACCACTTTGTATTTTCAGGGCCCCATTTTGTGGCTGTGAACAACAAGAATGAGATTGTAGTAACGGACTTCCATAACCATTCAGTGAAGGTCAGTGTCCTCCCTCCCTCCGTGACCACTGTCCCAACATCCTTTCCTCTTCCACAAGACTCCTCTCTATTTTACCTCCTCCTTTTCCCCCTTGAGATCATTCACTCAAACAATACACATTTACACATTTATGGCATGGCTGCTTTGTCCCAGGCAGTATGCTAGAAGCTGGAGATACAGTGATGCACAAGGCAAATGTATTCTGTGTCTTCTTGATTATAGTCTACTAGGGAATAGAAAAAGGTAACCAAAAAATTTCAATATGATGTAATAGATTCTGTGATAGGAAGGTACAGGGAACTGTGGGAAGGGATACTGAAATGTATGATTCAGGAAAGACTATGTGAGGAGGACCTCAAGCACAAGTGGGAACTAAATGGAAGGCAGAGGAGGACGAGAGTGTTTGAGACACAGGAAGAGCCAAGAATGGAGGTGGGAACCTTGATAGTGTGTTTGAGAAATCACAAGTAGTTTAGACTCAACTTGAGGAGCAGACCGTGAAAGCTGAGGATGAGGCTTGTGTTCCCCCTTAAGGGGCTTACTTTCCTCCCAAGAGCTATGGAGAGTCACAGTATTGCAGGCAGGGGAGTGATGCAGTCCTGGGTGTCTTAGATCACTCAGGCTGAGGCAAGACTGAGGCAGGAAGATCAATCTTTTGCAGTGATCCAGATGAGAAATGATGTGAGCCTGGACCATGAGAAAGACATGGCAGTGTATGCATAGGGTGTAGATTTGAGAGAGAGATTTGAGATGGAATCAAGGGTTGTGTTAATTCATTGGCTTATCAAGCAGAGAAGAAATTGGAGTCAAGAGTGACTCATGGCCAGCTGGGTGGCACCAGTCATTGAGATAGAGAACTGAGAGAACTGATTTCCCAGAGAAAATGAGCTGTTAGATTTGATATTCCCAACAGACATCAGCAAGAGTTGTCCAGTAGGCAGTAGGACACATTGATGTGAAGCCTGTGAAGCAGATTTGGGCTGTAGCTATAGATCTGGGTGGGGGTCCTCAGCCCTGGGGCTTCACCCTGTCCTCCTCCAAGGCCTGAGGCCAGGTCCCCAGTCCCTAGCCCCTTCCCCCGCCAGGTGTACAGTGCCGATGGAGAGTTCCTCTTCAAGTTTGGCTCCCATGGCGAAGGCAATGGGCAGTTCAACGCCCCCACAGGAGTAGCTGTGGACTCCAATGGAAACATCATTGTGGCTGACTGGGGCAACAGCCGCATCCAGGTGAGTAAGGCCTGGAAATGACATGAGGGGGAGGATTCCTGCTGTGTCCCATATGCCCATTCCCCCAAAACAGACTCATCTGCCTGATCTTGCCTCTCCCTCCATTCTCCACTCCTTCCCCAGGTATTCGACAGCTCTGGCTCCTTCCTGTCCTATATCAACACATCTGCAGAACCACTGTATGGTCCACAGGGCCTGGCACTGACCTCGGATGGCCACGTGGTGGTGGCTGATGCTGGCAACCACTGCTTTAAAGCCTATCGCTACCTCCAGTAGCTGCACAGAGGCCCTGCCTGGCTTGTGGAGGGACAGACATTGGGGTGATTGGACAAAAGAGGGTCTGGCTGGGAGGTGGGCCAGACCTGGCAGCACTGAATGTGGGCTGTGGGCGTGGTGCGCCCGGTGCCCTCCCTCTCCTACCCCCACCCCCACGGTTGCACTTTATTTATTCGGTTCTTGCTTTGGTGACTGGGTGAGCCTGGACTGTGGTCCCAAGGATGTGTGCAGAGCTTCACCCTACCCTTCTTTCACACCTCCCCTCCCCTCTCAGTCTGCTCCCCATCCCCCAGCCTGGGGCCAGAACAGCCTCCTACTCCAGGACAGAAGTCCCTCTAGTTGTCTCCCTACCACCCTATACACACTGACAGAGACAGCAATACCCCACCCCCCATATTAAATAAATGTCTTCACCAAGATGTTTTTGCTGGGTTCTTGTGGGGCAGGGCTGCAGTGAAGAGATGGGATGGTGGGACTAGCTCTGGACTAAAAGGTAGGCAAGCAGGCAGGCAAGGGACCCAGCTTCCCAAGCAGGTCCTGATGTTTTGAAACTTGCATAGAGAGAAGCAAGAAAGGGTGAACCCATGGGACCCTGAGCCACCTGCCATATCCCCATCCCCAGACCCTACAGAAGTAGGCAAGTCCTTTGCCTATCTGCCCTGGGGCTGGGAAGAATTGTGGGGTTGTAGGGGGAGGGAATGACCTCTGCCCAGCACACAGCCAGTAAGTGCAGAGAGAACAGTTTCAGGGTATGAAAGCAACTTTGAAGTCCAAGTCTGGGCAAGGGAATTGAGGCTAGCCCAGGTGGTAGCTATGTGTAGGAGACTCCATGGCTAATTTTAAAAGTCATCCCTGAATCTCTGGAGCCCTGATGTATCCGCTTTCTCACCTTTCCAAGATTCCTGCCCCTTCCCTGCAGTGGAATGAGGGTCCTCACATTCTCTGCTGGGCTCTAGTCTGCCAGGGTTTTGCTGCCATCTCCGGAGAGAATTGAAAGGAGCAGTCAGTGATGATTTGGCAAGCAGGTACTATGATTTCTCTCTACAAAAGACTGAAGCTCACAGAAATAGGTCATACTGTTGATGAAGAGCAGAGCCCAGATTTGAATCTGTAGCTGTCATACTCCTAACTGGTAAAGTTATAGCACCCTGTTCACCCTTGTGCCCCTTGCACCTAGCATGATGGCTGGCAGAGAAAGCACTCAACAAGATTTGAGGAATGTTGGATCTGGGAAGGTAGATCATGAGAGGTCATGGAAAAGATCAAGACATCGATCTGGTATAGCACAATTCCTGGGGCTAGGATAAGAGGGACTATCCATGGATCTGTCTAAGACCATGGGGGCTTTGTAGAGATCAAGGGGGTCCCATTTGGACTATATGGAAATCTTGATTATATTTACTTCCCTGGTCCTCTCTGGCCCACTGGCTGAAACCTGATACATAGGCCAGGCACAGTGGCTCACACCTGTAATCCCAGCACTCTGGGAGGCCAAAGTGGATGGATTACCTGAGGTCAGGAGTTTGCGACCAGCCTGGCCAACATGGTGAAACCCCGTCTCTACTAAAAATATAAGAATTAGCCAGGCGTGGTGGTGGGTGCCTGTAATCCCAGCTACTTGGGAGGCTGAGGCAGGAGAATCACTTGAACCTGGGAGGCATAGGTTGCAGTGAGCTGAGACTGTGCCACTGTACTCCAGCCTGGGCAACAAGAGCAAAACTCTACCTCAACACACACACACACACACACACACACACACACACACACACACACAAAAGACTGTGCCACTGTACTCCAGCCTGGGCAACAAGAGCAAAACTCTACCTCAACACACACACACACACACACACACACACACACACACACACATACAAAAGAAAGAAACCTGATAGATAGGTGGAGGGACAGATGAGCTCCCTGAAGATTTATTTTAGTGCAGGCGCTCTGATGGAGCCTGCCCTTCTGGCTCTGATTATGAGTGGAATTGCCTAAGCCCATGCCCTGGCCAGCAGAGATGGTGTGCTCAATTATCAGTCGCTCAGCACCAGTGGAGTCCTCCCCAAGAGCTCTCAGGTGATGCTCTATTTTTCTCCATCCCTATCTTGAGCAAGGCACCAGCAGTAATACAGAATGGAAACTCAAAGCTTCCAGCTCTCAACCTCTCACATGTTTACATTGTGAACACCTAAAAGTAGCAGGGGAATAAAAAGGCGGTAAGGGTGACCTTCCTTGGGTGGGATGCCACAAATGGCTTTTCTACTAGCCTAAGAACAGGCTGCTAGGGCTGATTTCCATAGATTCAGATTAGGTAGTCTTCCTATGCCATGGAAAAGGTACATCAAGGTGGAGTCATTCTGTTCCTTCTAAATCCAGCCGTGGTGGGCATTTTCTTTCCAATTCAGGCCTTGGGGCCAAGTAGATGAAAGTAGTGCCTGACAGTGGAGGCCAGGTCTTGAATGATTGTCACAGATTTGGGGGGCACAGCAAAGCCCCTGCTGTCAGAATGTTGTGGTCCTGCAAGCGTTCACACTTTGCTCATATAGGGCTGTCTGGTGATCAGAACAGCCCTATGGCCATTTGTGGTCTGCAGGTTCATTTATTTATTGAACAAGTATTTGTTGAGTACTTACTATTAGTCAGACAGAGTAATGGGCCCTGGGAATACAGAGAAATGGTCCCTGCCCTTATTAAACTTACAGTCTAGTGGAGAAGGCAGACAAGTAAGCAACAAGGAACCAAATGTGTAATAACAATTTGAGTTCAAGCTGTGAAGGAAATGAATACAATGATAGAGAATATAGTGTTAAGTAGAGTGAATAAGGAAGGCCTCTTTAAGCAGTGACCTGTAGGGCTGGAGCGGGTGGGTAGGGAACTAGCTGTGTTAAGAAGAGGTGATAGAGATTTTCAGACAAAGGAAAAACAAGTACAAAGGTCCTGAGGGGTTGAGATCTGGATGTGTTTGAGAATCTGAAAGGAGGCCAGGAGTGGCTAGAGAGGAAGGAGGTTGGAGGGAGAGAGGAAAGGAACAAGTTTGGAGAATTAGGCCTGCCTTGGATCATTTAAGGTAAAGAGCTTGGATTTGGTTTGGAGTATAACAGTAAACCACCAAAAAGTTTAAGTGATAAGAATGAAAGAGATACCCTGTGAAACAAACTTTAAACTGGACAATGATTCTGTGGGGTAGGGAGAGAATTGAGAATGAAAATCAGAAAACAGCATCTCTAAACTGTTCCTCTTGAAGACTGTGTATACATTAGAATTACAACTGACTTAGGCCGGGTGTAGTGGCTTATGCCTGTAATCCCAGCACTTTGGGAGGCCAAGATGGGCAGATCACAAGGTCAGGAGATCAAGACCATCCTGGCTAACATGGTGAAACCCCATCTCTACAAAAAATTAGCCAGGTGTGGTGGCATGCGCCTATAGTCCCAGCTACTCAGGAGGCTGAGGCAGGAGAATTGCCTGAACCCAGGAGACAGTGGTTGCAGTGAGCCGAGATTGTGCCACTGTACTCCAGCCTGGGTGACAGCGAGACTCTGTCTCAAAAAAAAAAAAAAAAAAATTACAGCTGACTTCAAGAAAACATTTTAGGCAGGAGCATAAGGTGATTTCAGATACATTTTTAAAGATCACTGTGGTTGTTATAAAGAATGTGTTGTAGAAGAGCTATTTCAATTGTCAGACAAGAAAAGATGGTGTTCGTATTACTAAAGAGGCAGAGAGAAATGGACAGATTTTATGTATAATTAGGAAATAGGAATAACAGGATTAAATATTTATTAAATACATACAGTATTTCAGGCATTGTTCTCAGTGCTGAAGATATAGCAGTGACTAAAGCAGGTAGGATCCTTGTCCTGTACACAAAGGCAGCATGGTAAACTGGGGTGCTGGAGCTGGCTCATGAGAGCTGATTGTCAAATTTAGAATTTTGAGAGCTGGTTGTTAAAACACAGCTATTATTTAAAATCAAACTATATAAACTTAAATATATTCTATTAAAACCAAGGATAATCGGTACTTAAAACTAATTACTTCCTAATTATTTTACTATCCCCTGTGCTCTTATGATTATTTATATCTATATGGTAGGAATATTGCATGCAGTGTGTTACTGTATATCCCTTCCCAACTATACATTTGGTGATGTCTTGTTGGTAGCTTAAAGTTGGCCATGGTAGGAGTATTTATATCACAAAAATCAGCAAATGTTACAAATCAGTGCTTTTTCCCCTCTAGAGAGCAGTTGTTAAATATTTACCAGCAAACCCCTTGCTAAGAACACACTATCCTTGTAGGAACACACCCCTAGCAGTCAGGCACCCAAGTTTTAAATCATGGCTCTGCCAATTGCTAGCAATGTGATGTGGCTAAGATACCTAATATTGGCTTCCTCGTTCATAAAATGGGACTAATAGTACGACCTTTGTCTGTTTGTGCTGCTATAACAAAATGCCCATGACTGGTGATTTATAGTGAACAAAAATGTATTTCTCACAGTTCTGGAGGCTGGGAATTCCAAGATCGAAGTGCCCAGCAGGTTTGGTGTGTGGTGAGGGTCTGGTCTCTGTTTCTACGATGGCATTTTGAATGCTGCATCCTCTGGAGGAGACAAATGCTGTTCATCACGTGGCAGAAAAGCAGAAGAGAGAGAATCCACTTCTGAAAGCCCTTTTTATAGCAGCATTAATCCATTACTCAGGCAGAGCTCTCATGACCTAAACACCTCTCATGAGTCCCCACCTCCAAACACTGGCACATTGGGAATTAAGTTTCCAACACATGAATTTGGAGGGGACAAAAACATTCAAACCATAGCAAGTGCTATGATATGAATTATATGATATCATTCATATCAAGTGTCACACATGTGTATCCAATAGATATGAGCAAATTATTACTATTTATTGATAGAGAAGCAAGAATGGACTATTCAGAAGGCCCATTATAGACTGAGCAAGAGGAAATGTTTATGTTGGAGGGGTCAGCTGGGATTAGCAAGCTCTTTGGCTGCCTGGAGCTTTATCCCTAAGCCTCCTACCCCTGAGGAAAGGGGACATTCAATTCCTGCTCCCTGGAGTATACACTCACAGGCTTCAGGCCCACCACACCTAGCACTCAGTGGACCCAGGAGAAATGGCTAAGGTCAGAGAACTCATCAACAGCAGAGCAGGCTGGACACGGACATAGCCATTCCAAGGGATAGTAGGTCAGTGTCCAGCTTATGACTCTTGGCAACGCAGGAGGAAGCTCTGTCCATGAAAACATTTGCAGATTCATGTTCAGACCCCTTCTGGGAGAAGTCAAAAAGCTGCTGGTTAGGAGGATTGAGAAGACTACACAGGAAAAGAGACGGTTGAATTTCTCCGGGCTCAAGTTCCCAGAGAAGCAAGACATTAGGGTCCCCAAATCCATTCTGGGAAGCAAGGTTTGCAGAGGAAGGGAAAGAAGCATAGAAGGGTGCATGCCACTAAGGCTGCACAGACAGGGCTGAGAGCAGTGAGGGACGAACACTATGGAGGCCAGTTTCAGAGAGGAAAAACTCCTGGGCTCTGGCCTCTAGTTGAAGGGCGGAAGTGCACTGATTCCTGCGGCCTCCAGGGGGTGCTCAGGCCCAAGTACCCACAAGCTTATTTCCTCAGCCCAGGCAGGAAGCCTGGGAAGGACTGAGAACCCACAGAAGGGGCCTCCTGTAGTGAAGGGAAGAGAAGCAAGGCTGCTGAGTCTTGAGTACCCTGAGAAGTCTTGGCTTGTACCCTGTGACCAACACCAGGGTGGCCAACATATTCATAGCCCTCGGTTCCCAAATGCGTACAATCTTCTACTTTCAACTCCTGCCCAAAACTTGACTTCAACCTGGATTGCCTGCAGTGCAGATGACTCTGCTGGTCTAGTCCCTGGGTGGAGCAGGAAGCTCCAGTAATGGTATCTAAGCCATTCTGGGGTACACAGGTGAATTAGGAAGCAGCAGTGAAAAGGGACCGTAAAGTAGTATTCTGGGATAGATGGATCCAGGCATGCTGTGAGGCGGACCAGGGCCATGTGGGGAAGGGGTCAAGCTGAAAAATGATCATCCAGTATATGTGCTGTATGCCTTCAGAACAGCCCTGTTAGGCCAGAAGGAGACTGCATCCCTGGACTGGCAAGTCAGCTAGTAGGACTATTAAAGACTCACTATGGGTTTTCTGTGGGGTGTTTGTTTCTTGGGGTGAAAGCTTCCCTCTCCACAGGCAGGCCCAGCAAAATCTGTGGGATTCAGGCAGGGTTCTGACAGCTGGAGACAAGTTGTTGAGAAAATTCCTGATGGAGGGTTACGGAGTGCTCAGGAGGGAGAATATAAGGTTTCAGAGGCTGAGAGGGAAAGAAAAGGTAAGGGGGAGTCTTGGAATAGTGGCTCCCATTGCCTAACACCCAGAAACAAGACATACCTTGCAATGGGGAGAAGGTGAGTGTGAGACATTGGCTGTAGCAGTGATGGCATTGCCCAGGCTGCCAAGGACTCAGAGAGTCCAGCCTTGCCCACTGACCTATGAGGAGGGAATGATGTTCACAGCACATTTTCATTTGTAAGTCATGAGAGGACATCGAACCTAATGGTAGAGGCCTGGTGACATGTTGTTCCAGAGGTTCCGGAATCTTTGTTTTCCTGTTGGAAGGAAACTTTGCAGAGTAGAAAAGGGATCTGAGACTTTTGGTAAGATTATATATGGGACTGTCAGGGGTATGGAGCCATTTGTGAGGGATCAGGGCTCTTTCAGCCTTGGCTAAGGAGCAGGGGTCCTGGAACCTCATCCTGACCCATAGCTGAGTCTGCCCATAATTCTTTTCTGACTCAGTAGGCAAATCTCACATAGAAATGGGTCAGCTTTGGGAGTGGGCCCAGGAAGTACTGAGGATAGCAGGGGAGATCCCAGGAAGAGATGGATGTGGGGCTGAGACACTGGAGAGAGAAACATGACTGTCAGATAAAGGGCGTCTGTGACTCTTAGATCTCATTATGCCTACTACCATAACCTACCCCCAATTCCTAATATTCTCCTACCCTAGACAGGGGAAAATTGTCAGAAATTTGACTGTAACACTAGCAACACTACTCAGTACTTGAAATGCATTTTTGCATTTTTTTCATTCAACAAATATTTCTGGAACAACTATTATATGCTAGGCACTATTTTAGGAGTCAGGGATATATAATGGTAAACAAGACAGGCAAAACAAAGCAAAGCAACAACAACCATCACCAAATAAGTAGACAGATGAAAGAATTTCAAGTTTTAGTAAGTGAAATAAAACAAGCAAGGGTCTGAAATGGCTAGATAACGTGATCAAGAAAGGCTTCATTTGAGAAGGTAGCATTTAAACAGGAGTCAGTTATAAATATTGTGAAACCCCAGTTACAGTTCTATTTGTTCTGTGTTGGGTAAATAAAACATTTTCCCCCAAGGTGGAAACTACCAAGAAAGACTAATTACTAGTAGTGGTGGTACTCTCTGGAAGAGACACCTCCTCTTCCTGTCTCATTACTGTCAACCCTTCACTTCCAGGCACTTTTTGCAAAGCTCTTTGCCAGTCAGGGAAGGTGAGAGGCTGGGCATGGGGCTTGGACATTTGACAACAGTGAGACATTATTGTCCCCAGACTCACTAGCCCAAGGATAAAGCTGAAGAGGCTTGAGCATGCCCCAGAAAGTCCCCTGATGAAGCTTGGAAAAAGTTGTTCTCTGAGCATTTCTAAGTGAGTTTATCTGTGTGTGTGGTTACTAAATGTAGTAAGTATTGCTGTCTCTAGCTGCCTTAGAGCAGGGCTTGACACAGTACAGAGAAACATTAGTTCCCTCCTTTTCTCACCTCCCCCATTGTGGAGATAAACTCAGTCATAAAAGGTGATCCTCAGTCTACTCGCTTCTTGTGGGCACCTGGACCCATTGCCAGTGTGAGAGTCACAGCTGGACATCAGCAGTGTAACCCAGTCACTGCTTGAAAGTTGCTGAAGGGGGTTGGGGGGCAGCTGCCAGGAAAAGGGAGTGTTGGATTCAGATTTCTGTCCAGACCCTGACCTTATTTGCAGTGATGTAATCAGCCAATATTGGCTTAGTCCTGGGAGACAGCTCATTCCCAGTGGAGTTGGAGGTGGGGGTGGTGCTGCTGCCAACTTTATATAGAGAGTTCAACTGGTCACCCAGAGCTGTCCTGTGGCATCTGCAGCTCAGCATGGCTAGGGCACTGGGAGCACCCGTTGCACTGGGGTTGTGGAGCCTGTGCTGGTCTCTGGCCATTGCCAACCCTCTTCCTCCGTGAGTAAAGCTGGGACTAGAAGTGAAGGATTGAGTTCTGGGCTAGGGTAAGGTAGGGCCAGTTTTTAGGCCTCAGTCAAATTTGGGGTCAGGAGCTATGGGAAAGGAATCAATCCCAATGGACCCAGATATCTATCTTGTTCTCCCTAGGACTAGTGCCCATGGGAATGTTGCTGAAGGCGAGACCAAGCCAGACCCAGACGTGACTGGTGAGGCCCTGACTTTCAAAGTCTATCTATCTGTCTGGTTGTGTCTCTGCATTTTATCACCTTCATTTGTTTGTTTGTTTTTTACTTTACCATCTCCCTACCTCCGCCCCAGAACGCTGCTCAGATGGCTGGAGCTTTGATGCTACCACCCTGGATGACAATGGAACCATGCTGTTTTTTAAAGGTAGGAGGGACTGAGGTTGGGGTATTTAGGACCTTAGACTTATTCTCCTTCATGAAGGGTATCCCTGTCTGTGGGAGGTCTTAGGAATTATCTGAGGGTATCACTGACAGCTTCTCTCAAGCTATTTCAGTAGGTCAAAGTTTTCTCACTGGGCCCCTCAGTGAGTGTGGGTTTTTTCAGGAGAGTTTGTTTGGAAGAGTCACAAATGGGCCCGGGAGTTAATCTCAGAGACATGGAAGAATTTCACCAGCCCTGTGGATGCTGCATTCCGTCGTGGTCACAACAGTGTCTTTCTGATCAAGGTACTGCTGGGCCAAAATCAGGGCCAGGCTGGAGAGGTCTAGAATTGACACTGACCCTTCCCCCAAATGGCCTTGGCATGGAGCCCATAGCAATAGGTAGCAGATTTCTTTCCCATGTGCCCTCCTTTCCTGTAAAAGCTCAGGCTAGGGGAGTGTGCATGCATGTGGGCCTGGCAGGTACACCATCCAGTGGCTATTCTTCAGTCCTAGTCTTAGTTCTACACCATTCTGTTGTACTTCACACTGCTGGCCATCCTTTTTTCCCTGGCAATTTCTTCCCTTGCCTTCTATGACCCTGTATCAAGTCCTCTTCAAAGGGCAAGGCAAATTGTTCCCAACACAATGGCACCTGGCCAGAAGAGCATATGGAGCATGAAATCCAGTCTGCTGTGCTCGCGAAGTCCCATGTGACCCAGGCTGTGTCTGCTCAGAGGAAGGGGTGCCTTCTCCTACCTTGCCAAAGGTGCTGTGTGGTTGGGGAAGTCCTGACTGTTGACTTTGTTTTCCCTCCTGCCTCTTTTCTCTCTCTTTTCAAATGTCTCATTCTTTCTCAGCCAGTTCCCTAATGTTCCTTGGGGATCCATCCTAGCCTTTCCATATACCTTCCCTCAGTGATCTCAATCATCACCATGGCTCTGAGGAATATCTATGCTGTGGACACTGGATCTAGATCTACCTTCTGAACTCCGACATCTCTTTCCAATTATATGTTCCACAGGCATCTAAAATTCAACATCCCCCAAACGAAGCTTTGCATCTTCTTTACAAACCAACCTTTCTTCCTGTGTTTCCTGTTTCAGTAAATGACCCCAAAATGTGCCTGATTACTACAAACCAAGTGCACACAGGGTCTCATGATCTGGGCCTTGGTTATCTTCTCAGGTTTATCTCTTCCCCCGGCCACATTCACTGTGTGCCAGCCATACAAATCTACATGAAGTTGGAGCACACTGCTTCCTCATGTTTGGGCTCTGCATGCTGCTCCCTCTGCTGGTTACACCCTTTCCTCACTTGTCAACCTGGAAACTTCCTGCTGATTTTTCAGCTCTTGGGCCCAGTGCTTCCTCTGTGGTGTGAAACCTTCCACAAGTTCTCTAGGCAGACTTAGGCACTCCGTTTATATTCTCAGTGCGCTCTTTACACTACACCTTGGTTGTTGCATGGCTAGGATTGTAGGAGTCCTTTCTGCTTTTGTACAGTGAACTTCCCGAAGTGAAAGACAGAGTCTTGTCATCCTCAGTGCCTCTCACAATGCCTGACATATAGTAGTTATTCAGTGACTGTTTCTTGAATGAATGAATGAATGAATGAAGAAATGAATGTACTAATGTATGGATGATTGCAGGATGAACATTTGTGGATATGTTTGTCAACACTGATGGTGTTGCAGATAAATGTGCCACAGGAGTGTCTGGGTACAGAGCTAGAGGTGTGTGTGTTATAGGAATAGTGACTGGATTTGCACAAACTGAGGGTGTGTATTGTGCAAAAGGACAGAACATTGTTGTCCACAGATGGACTGAGAATGTGTGGGGCCACAGGAGGATATTGTATAAGCACAATAGATAAAAAATGTGTGTAAATGCAGAGTGGCAGTGTCTGGGGATGTACAGTCAAAAAGAGAGTACTTTTGAATGCAGGGGGACAAAGTCTGGGTATACCCTCCTGAAAAGAAGGAGAAAGGATACCCAAAGTTGCTCCAAGACAAATTTCCTGGAATCCCATCCCCACTGGATGCAGCCGTGGAATGTCACCATGGAGAATGTCAAGCTGAAGGCATCCTCTTCTTCCAAGGTTAGTCCAGGCTGGAATCCAAGAACCTGGAGTAGTGGTGGGTTGGTAGCGATGACAGTAGTGATGGTAATAGTGGTAGTGATGGTGGTGGTGGAGCCACTATGTGGCTTTTTAAGGAAGGGAAATAGAGAAGCCACTTATGGTCTAGAGGTCAAGTGAGGGAAGGAGAGGAAGTCATTCTGGTGAAGGTAACTGAGTGTGATTCTATGTGAATTACATTCTTGGTTCACTGAACCTCGTGGTTCCCCATGACCCTTAAGACAAATCTACCCTCCTTAGTCTTACATACAAGGCTCTCCATGGCTAAATCCCTACTGGCCCTTCAGCTTTGACTTTTATCATACCTTTACCTTAACACTAAGCTCCAGAAACCCTACGCTATTCTCTGTACACTCAGTTTCCTTCCTGCTTTGGAATCTTTCCTCTCTATGGGGTTCCATCTCTCCTTGTTGTGTGCCTTTTAACTCCTATTTCAGATTTCAGTTGAAGTATCATCTTCCCTGGGAAGTTTTCCCTGAGTCTCCCCCACTGCCTTTGCTGAACTGATCCTGTGCGCTTTGCTGCTGAATTTTGGTGTATGATCACTCTCCTTTAGCTGTCTCTCTGATGGTTGTGAGCTCCATGTGGTCAGTACCATTATCTGGCCCATCCTGGGACCCAGAGAAAGCACAAAGGAGGGTATAACTCGGTCTCACCGAATGCCTGTTGATTGATTGGACAAAGGTGACCACAAATGGTTCTGGGACTTGGCTACGGGAACCATGAAGAAGCGTTACTGGTCAGCTGTTGGGAACTGCTCTTCTGCCCTGAGATGGCTGGGCCGCTACTACTGCTTCCAGGGTAACCAATTCCTGCGCTTCAACCCTGTCACGGGAGAAGTGCCTCCCAGGTACCCGCTGGATGTCCGAGACTACTTCATGCCCTGCCCTGACAGAGGTGAGAAAGTCCTAGCACTTGAGACCTGTCAGAATTCATCCACCTTCCCTGAGCTTGTGGATCTCATGTGTCCTAGCTCTCACCTTAACTCCATGTGCAACACCTTGGCCCTTAATCTAGCCCCATTTCCATTCTGAATTTTCCCATTGCCCTCATATGGGAAAACTCACACCCCACTAACCCCAGCCATCTCTTCCACCTTGGACCTCACTCTGACCTCTGGCCTCCTTCTGTGTTCTCCTCACCCATTTCTCTCTCCAGGCCATGGACACAGGAATGGGACTGGCCATGGGAACGGTACCCACCATGGCCCTGAATATATGCGCTGTAGCCCACATCTAGTCTTGTCTGCACTGATGTCTGACAACCATGGTGCCACCTATGCCTTCAGTGGTGAGAGATGCCCCCAACTCCCCCAGTGTGCTCTCACATCTCTTTTACTTGTATCTCCCATCCTTGACACATGTCTCCATTGTCATCACTGTGTCACTTATTTTGTCCCCTCTGTTGTCCCCATCTTCGCCATGCCCTCTGCATCCCTTATCTCTGAGGCATATTTCTCAATCTTTTCGTGTCATTGCCAAGCCCCATAACTTCATCCACCTGTCTGCCATCTCCTCCTATGGCTGTGGGCCATCTGTGGACCTCTCTGGCGCCCCTATGACTCTTTGGTGTTCTCAATGCCCTGCTGAGCCTTCTGGCTCTCCTTTGCTCCCTGGACTTCTATGTGTCTCTGTACCTCCTTGCCTCCCTTTGTTCTTGCATATCTTTCTGAGTCCTCTGACTCCCCCTGTTTATCTTCAGAAGTCCATCTTGTTCCAGGTTCCTGGTTCCTATGTCCAGACCCCTGGGTATCTCACTGCCTGGGGATGAGATGTTCTCCTTGCTGAGAACCAGCTGAGAAGTGTTGGGTACTTTAGACCTTTAGAAGCTGGCTTCACTAGCCTGTGGAGGTTTCTCCTCTGAGTAGCCAATGGAGATACTCCTCCCTTGACCTGTGGCATCAATGGTATTAGATGGTAAAAACCATCTAATAATACCTAGGGGCTGTTCTGAGTTCAGTCAGGCAGTAAATAGTCATGCTGCACAGTTGAGAATATCCCCAAGAGTAGTGAGCAAGCACATCAATATCCAACCTAAGATGTATGTATAATTAGGACAGTGGTAAGAATATACGATAGTGAAAATATTTTTTCACACAAAAATTTTCTGGCTCCTGACCCTTGGACAAATTTGACCAGTTATGACTATCAAGTTCTGTTGAAAAATATATAACCACATGGAGAGCAAATCTCCACAGCAGTGGAATGTGCAATCGCACACTATAATAAGAACATACAGCTAAGGTGAAACACACACCTCTAGTGAAAATACAACATTAAACTGAGAACATATGCCATAGTAAGAACATATAAGTATCAAGAGAACACGCAGCCATGGTGAGAGCCCATTGGGAGGACACACAGACAACATGAAATTCAGAAAGAGAGAGAGTGAGTGAGAGCTTGTGAAAGCAGGGCCACAGGAAACACACAGAAATAGAGAGAGACACCAAGACATTTAGAGATCACAGAACTTCAAGGCGATGTGGCCATAATGAGAATGCTATCGAACTCCTAAATGAAAAGTGTTGTCATGTATGTTCCATTGCTGTTGAGAGAACACACAGCATAGAGAGAACACTTTATATTAAATATATCCAGGCCGGGCATGGTGGCTTACGCCTGTAATCCTAGCACTTTGGGAGGCTGAGGTGGGTGGATCACTTGAGCAACTTGAGCCTAGGAGTTCGAGACCAGCCTGGGCAACATGGCAAAACCTCATCTCTACAAAAAATGTAAAAATTAGTTGGGTGTGGTAGTGCGTTCCTATAGTCCCATCCACTTCAAGGCTTCAGTGAGCCATGATCATGCTACTGCATTCCAGCCTGCGTGACAGAGTGAGACGCTGTCTCAAAAAACAAAACAAAACAAAACAAAACAAAACCCATATATATATATAATATATATATAAC
>NW_016811256.1:339572-348779 GCF_001698545.2 Rhinopithecus bieti
CAGTGAGCCATGATCATGCTACTGCATTCCAGCCTGCGTGACAGAGTGAGACGCTGTCTCAAAAAACAAAACAAAACAAAAACAAAACAAAACCCATATATATATATAATATATATATAACATAATATATATAGTATAGTATAATATAATATAATATTATATAATATAATATTATATTATATAATTTATATATATATATATATATTCCTACCTGAGGTGAGAATGCACTATCTTGGTAAAAACACCAACATGACCCAGCTACAGCATGGTAAATCTTTTTTCTTTCTCTGCCTCATAGTTTTGTTGTTGTTGTTGTAGTAGTTGTTGTTGCTGTTGTTTGAGATGGAGTCTCACTCTCTGGCCCAGGCTGGAGTGCAATGGCGCAATTTTGGTTCACTGCAACCTCTGCCTCCCGGATTCAAGCGATTCTACTGCCTTAGCCTCCCAAATAGCTGGGACTACAGGCGCGTACCTCCATCCCAGCTAATTTTTGCATTTTTAGTAGAGATGGGGTTTCACCATGTTGGCCAGGCTGGTCTTGAACTCCTGACCTCAGGTGATCCGCCTGCCTCGGCCTTCCAAAGTGCTAAGATTACAGGCATAAATAACGGTGCCAGGCCCCTCATAGGTATTTATGTATTCTCTTTGCTTCTTCACAACTTTGGCTTGCACATGGACCATCATGTTCTTTCCACCTTCTCACTACTTCATGGTCTTTCAGTCTCAGATCTAACTGATACCTCCCTCAGTTGTTCTTTTTTCCTAGTAAGATTTCCAGAGAGGGAATCTGAATGGCCCAGTCCATATTTTCAGACCACACCACATTCAAGTGGTTGATTGCCAGCCTATGTATTGGCTACATTAATGGATTGGGGACTCATCACTTACTTCACTGCACAAAGCAGCATAGCTCTGGTTCTCAAAATAGGGCCCCTGGGCCAGGTGTGGTGGCTCACGCCTATAATTCCAGCACTGTGGGAGACTGAGACAGGCAGATCACTTGAGTCCAGGAGTTCTAGACCAGCCTGGGCAACATGGTAAAATCTCATCTCTACTAAAAATACAAAAAATTAGCCAGGTGTGGTGGCATGTACTGGTAGTCCCAGCTATTCAGGAGGCTGAGGTAGGAGGATTGCTTGAGTGTGGGAGGCAGAGATTGCAGTGAACCATGACTGCACCTCCGCAATCCAGCCTGGGTGAAGATTGAGACCCTGTCTCAAAATAAAATAAAATAAAATAAATACGGTTCCCGAGCAGGGTAATTTCAGTGGGAGACCTCCCAGGGGAGGTGGATATATCAGTCAACAGTATATACTCAGTACACAGCTAATAAGAGAACTTGTGGTTGCAGCAAGAACACTAGGTGTTTACTCAACAAATATTGTTGAGTATCTGATAAGTAGTGGGCATTGTCCTAGGCACTGAGATACAGTAGTCAACATGGCAGATGAGATGCCTGCCCTGATAGGCTCTGCTAAAGTGAGAGGACAATAATAAAGAGAAAGGAAGAAAGAGAATACTTTTAGGTAATATTAAGGATTGTAAAGAAAATAAGACAGGATAGTGGCATAGAGGTGAGGAGAATGAGGGCCCTCTTCTGAAGAAATAATTTTTGAGCTGAGACTTCAGTGATGAGAAGGAATTAGCCACACAGTGTGCTGGAGGAAAAGCATTTTAGGGAGGGTGAGCAGCACATACTTCAAGGAATCAAGAAGGAAGCCTGGTGAAGCTGGAAGACAGAGAAAGAGCAGGTGGGTGACTTGAAAGAGCAGGGAAGGCAGTGGCCAGGTTACCTAGACCTGGTAAGGGTTTTCAGCCATAAAAGGGCATCATCAGAAGGTCTTGAACAGGGCTGTGATATATTCTAATTCATTTTTTATAAAAGATCACTCTGACTTTTTGCAGAATATAAGTTATAAAGGTACAAACATGTAAGCAAGGAATCCAGCTAGCAATTCCTGCAGTTGTCCAAATTAGAGGTGATGACAGCTTAGACTAGGATGATAGCAGCAGAGGTAGTGAGGAGTCAGCATGATATATTTTGGAGGTAGAGCTGACAGCATTAACTAATAGATAGGATAGGCCAGGCGCAGTGGCTCACGCCTGTAATCCTAGCACTTTGGGAGGCCAAGGCGAGTGGATCACCTGAGGTCAGGAGTTTGAGACCAGCCTGAACAACATGGTGAAACCTCATCTCTACTAAAAATACAAAATTAGCTGGGAATGGTGACACATGCCTGTAATCTCAGCCTACTTGGGAGGCTGAGGCAGGAGAATCGCTTGAACTTGGGAGGTGGAGGTTGCAGTGAGCCAAGATTGCGCCATTGCACTCTAGCCTGGGGATAAGAGCGAAACTCCGTCTCTAAATAAATAAATAAATAAATGATTTTTTTATTTATTTAAAAATAAATCAGGGAAAAGAGGTTTCAAGAATGACTCAGCTTTTGCAGACTCGGCAACTGAGAGGCTGGTGGCTTTGTTTTCTAAAATTGGGGAGGACTAGGGAGTGTGTGTGTTGGGAGCAGAAATCAGTTTGGACATATTAGGTTTTGGGTGCCTATTGGCACTGATTTGGAACCTAAAGCTCAAAGGGGAGGTCAGTCAGAGCTGGTAAGAACAGATTGGAAGTCATCAGCACATAGATGGCATTTAAAGCCCCTGGACTAGGTGAGATTGCCAAGGAAGTGAGGGTAGAGAGAGAAGAGAAGAGGCCCAAACTAGGGGATTCCAATATTTAGATATCAGGTTGAAGAAAAGAGTAGTCAAAAAAGATAAGAGGGATACTGGGAGAGCCTGGTGTCACAGAAACCAAGTTCCAGAAAAAGACATTTACAGGAGAAGGAAGTAGCGAGCAGTAAAGTGCTCATGAGAGGTGGGGTCAGATGAAAACAGAGAATTGACCATGAGATCTGGCAAACTGGAGAATACTAGCAACCTGGATAAGAACAATTTCAATGGTTGAGGGAAACAGAAGTGTAATAGAAGAGGATTGAGGAAAAAAGATAAATGGGAGCCTAGATAATTCCTTAATAAGTTGTTGTGAAAAGAGGAGAAGAAAAATGGGGTGCTAGCCCAGCTACTCCCTCACTCTCCCACCACCTCACAGGGAGGGACTGGAGAACACAGCCAGAGTGAGAACATTCAGCAGAAGCAGTGCTTCCTTTTTAACTTTTGGACACTGTATCTCATTATCTATAACAGCATCTCTGCACATGGACACCTGAGATCCTTAGGGGGTGCCCGCCAACCCCATGATGTTGGCCTTACCTGGAAACTTAGCCACTGTTCTTCACACTTGCCTTTCTTTCAGGCACCTGCTGATTCTAGTTCCAACCAGGCCACAGTGCCCAACATTACTGACCAAGTCTTGCTCTATTTCTCCTTCTCACCTGGCCTCTTCCATCTTGGTCTCTGGATGCATTCTCTCCCTCTCATGACTCATTTCTGCAATCATCACTAGCCTCTTCTCTGCCTGGGCTTCTGCCAGCTGCCCTAGAGCAACCTATGGTATTCTACAGGGACCCACTACTGGCGTCTGGACACCAGCCGGGATGGCTGGCATAGCTGGCCCATTGCTCATCAGTGGCCCCAGGGTCCTTCAACAGTGGATGCTGCCTTTTCCTGGGAAGAAAAACTCTATCTGGTTCAGGTGTGTATTGGGGAAGAGGCTTGAGGTGGAGACTGGGACAAGCATATCCAACTCTGTATTGATTACTGTCCTTTGTCCTCCAGGGCACTCAGGTATATGTCTTCCTGACAAAGGGCGGCTATACCCTAGTAAGCGGTTATCCAAAGCGGCTGGAGAAGGAAGTCGGGAGCCCTCATGGGATTATCCTGGACTCTGTGGATGCAGCCTTTGTCTGCCCTGGGTCTTCTCGGCTCCATATCATGGCAGGTGAGGGGTTTCTGGGTGCTTAGGGGGCAGCTTGTTCTCTTACCTGTCTGTAGCATAGATCCCCACCAGGGCATGAGAAGGCCTAGGTCAGGATCCCCATGACATGGAAGCCATGCTATGTTTGGTGCCTTCTCCCCAGGACGGCGGCTGTGGTGGCTGGACCTGAAGTCAGGAGCTCAAGCCACGTGGACAGAGCTTCCTTGGCCCCATGAGAAGGTGGACGGAGCCTTGTGTTTGGAAAAGTCCCTTGGCCCTAACTCATGTTCCGCCAATGGTCCCAGCTTGTACCTCATCCATGGTCCCAATTTGTACTGCTACAGTGATGTGGAGAAACTGAATGCAGCCAAGTCCCCTCCGCAGCCCCAGAAAGTGACCAGTCTCCTGGGCTGCACTCACTGAGGGGCCTTCTGACATGAGTCTGGCCTGGCCTCACCTCCCCCCTTCCTCATAATAAAGACAGATTGCTTCTTCGCTTGAATCAAGGGACCTTGGTTGTGAAACAATCTTACGTCTTTCTTTGAGTTGAAAAGTTAGCAACTTCTCCTTTGAGGCTTTTGAGCTCAAACAAGGTTGTGAGAAACAAGGAAGGGGAGGACTAAAGGGCAAACCTCATCTCTGCACAGATGATTCTTAGGTCCGGATCATAAACTGGCTTTTTGCAGACTATCTACACATAGTGGGAGGAAAGAGAACCACAGTAGGAAGAGAAACAGCTGAGTTTATACAGCAAGTAAGAGGTGGGGCTAGGACTCTGATTCAGCTTGCTAATAGATGACCACAACCCTGCCGCAAGGCATCAGAAACAACAGGGCCTGGGGCAACTAAGCATGTGCAAAGAGGATTGGCTCAGAGTTGTAGGGGAGGATCTCCAGTCTGGGGGACCTCAAATTGTGGTTCCGGGTGATTCAAGTAACACCACTCATGGCTTGGGTTGCCATGAGTTAGGCATGACAAGTGGAATGAAGTTGAAGCAGGAAAACAGAAATACACCAGCTGTGTGTCAGAGGCAAGCTGGAGAGAGAGGAGAAATAATGATTTAGGGACCTGGCACCATGAAGCACATTTGCAGAGCACGGCTCCTGGGAGTCTTGCTGGAGCCTCAGGAGTTTTGCTGGCACAGAGGATCTGGCCTACCCAATTAGCCTCCTGGATATCTGCACCATCTAGACCAGCACATGTCACCTGCAAGGAGGTTGCAGTGCTTGGTTATTTTCTGGTCATAAACTGGTGAAGGCTTTAGGTTCCAAATTTGCTGACAACGATTTAACTAGGGATTGGGCCTAGACTATAGGTAGCTATGTCTCAGACAAGACCCTATTCCTCCACTGCCTTTACAACCCAGCTGAGATTGGAGGCTGGCTTGCTTCAGGCTCAAATATTAGCCTGAGATTCTAGCAGAGGGCCCTTACTCTGAGCTTCCATGTCCTAGCCTCATTTTCCTTTCCTATAAAATAGATAGAATGCCACCCACCTTCCAGTGACAATGAATATAGACTCAAACCCATCCCTTGAACTCTCTTGGGAAGGGGCTCTGGACATAGACCTAGACTGTGGCTCATGGCCTCATGTGATCTAGGGTCAGCCCCTCCCAACCTGTCAGCCCTTTGCTCTGTAGGACTTTGATGGGTAGAGTAGAAGCTAACAAGCTCTGACTGTCACACAAGGCTTTGTACTGGGAGGCCAGGCTATAGAGTGGCTCCAGCCTGAAGGGCTGGGAGCTGGAGGACAGCGTCTCAGATTAGGTCTAACTAGGAAGTTGACTGAAGCTGAGAACAGAGGTTAGGGGCCAAGCAGCTGGGTTGTGGGTCTACTCCTTAGGAGCATCTTGAGCTTTACTTTTCTTTCCTAATGGTGTCTTGGATGGCTACCCTTATGGGGTTGGCTGCTAGTCTAAGGGGTGGAGACAAGGCCAGAGTTTCAGGTCTGGGCCTTATCAAGTTCATGTACTACACTTGGGGCCACTGCTGCATCATGCCAGGGAGCCTAGAGGTGTCTAAACAGTTATCCAGCAACTCCGATACCCAAGGTTAACTTCCTCTTGTTTATGGAGGCAGGAGTACTAAGTCTCCCCTTTCTCCTCTCCTCCCACCTATTCTCTTGCAGGGAATCCTCTAGCTTCTCTCCAGGGAACTCCCAGAAATGGTTTGAGTCAATTTAGGCTGCTATGACAGAGTACCTTAGAGTGGGTAATCTAGCAGCAATAGGAATTTATTGTTCACAATTCTAGAGGCTGGAAAGCCCAAGATCAAGGCTCCAGCAGGTTCAGTGTCTGTTGAGTGCTTGTTCTGCTTCAAAGATGGCACCTTTTTGCTGTATTCTCACATGGTGGAAAAGGGACAAGTAGCTCCCTTTGGGCTCTTTTATAAGGACACTAATCCCTTTCATGAGGTTGAAACCCATGTGACTTAATCACTTCCCAAAGTCTCCCCCTCCTAATGCTATCACATTAGTGACATTTGGTTCCAACATATGAATTTGGGGGATATGCCAATATTCAGACCATAAAAAGGTCCAACTTATACTTCTTTCATTCACTCATTTAGCATCTCCTATGTGCAGAGCATTGTGCCATTCTACCCTCAATAATCTGCCACTCTATCACAGTCAGGAGGGGAACACAGACAAAGCATTGAGTAAATGCAATAAAGTGAGATAGACACTAAGATGGAAGACTCAATATACAAAGGAGAGTGGAGCCAGCAATACTTAGGATGAAGAAGGGGTTAGGAAAGGCTTCATATATGATAAACACTTAGTTTAATTTTTAAAGATGAGTAAAATTTATGCAATTCCTTTAGCAAATATATATTCACTGCCTACTATGCATTACCATACCAGGGAGCATTGTGAGCAGAGGAAAGGAGACAAGGGATAACAAGGAGTGCAAACTGCAACCGGGCCCACAGGGCTGGAGTACAGGGGATGTGTGAGGGACTGGTGAGATGAGACTGAAGAGGGAGACAGGAACATACCAGTTCACAGGAGGCCTTCCATGGCAGTCTAGGAAGCGTGGATATTGTCTATTTTGGGAGCACTAGAGACCAACTGAGGGATTTTAGACAAGAAGGAAGAAGGTGAGGTGATGAGAGTTACATTTGAGAAAGATCTCTCTGATTGCTGCAGAGTGGATACTGGGTGAAAAAAGACCCCAGCAGATATGGGCAGACCATTGTGGAGGGTGGTGCTATGGCTAGTCTGGTAGATCATGCGGCCTGGACACATGACAATGGTGAAGAGTAGTGGGCAGATCAAAAATATCTAGAAGACACAATCTATAGGACTTGCCAACGGATTGGATATGAAGGTGAGAGAGAGCGGAATCTCATTTCCAAACTGCTCTATGGCCCCTTTTCCCGGCTCATCATCATGCCTCTTCTTCCCTGATTTTCCATGGTACGTTTTCAGAGTCATACTCCATATCTAACAAGCTTCCCTATGTCCTTTACATACTCCATGGGTACAAACATCTCTACGTCTTTACCTCCAGCCTTGAGAAAAGGTTGTACCCTAGGGCCCCTCTTTCTTCCCCTGTAACTGCCCCAGTGGATGGGAAGCTGTATCAGCACCTCTGCACCATTTTGCCCCTTTTTGTGCTGTTAAATTCCTTCTCCTTCAGCTTCTTGGATACAAGCCATATCATTCTCCCTACTATTCCAATGGCCATCATCTACACGCCGCCTATGTTCTCTCAGTTGCTGAAGGCTTTGCAGACTGATGTCCCCACACCAGCTATCCAATTACTACGGCCACAATTTTAATCCTATTCACCTATTCATCACTCACAATTGCTCCACCTGTTGAAGAAATGCCTTAAATTCCAGTATCTCTCTTGTGAGTGCAGCCCCTTATCCTTGTGCCTCCCTCACTTCACTCCCACATTCCTGCTCTTTGACTTTGTTACTCTCACAGTCTTCCATTCCCTAAGAGCTATTTTTCTCCTACCCAAATTAAACATCAACATTGATTACCTGGGCCAGGTGCAGTGGCTTATGCCTAATCCCAGTGCTTTGGGAGACCAAATTGGGAGGATCACTTGAGGCCAGGAGTTTGAGACCAGCCTGGGAAACAAAGCAAGACTCTGGTCTCTACAAACAGTAAAAATAATTAGAAGGGTGTAGTAGTATGTGCCTGTAGTCCCAGCTACTTAGGAGGCTGAGGCAGGAGGATCACTTGAACCCAGGAGTTTGAGGCCACAGTGAGCTATGATTGCATCGCTGCATTCCAGCCCGGGTGACACAGGAAAACTGTCTCTATTAAAAACAATTATAATTATTTGAACAACTTTCTTGACAATACTTTTATTTCTTTTCCCCCTTTAACCTCTATTTCATCTAGCTATAAAAAAAAAGGAGGGGCGGAGCAAGATGGCCAAATAGGAACAGCTCCAGTCTCCAACTCCCGGCGTGAGCGACACAGAAGACCAGTGATTTCTGCATTTTCAACTGAGGAACTGGGGTCATCTCACCGGGGAGTGCTGGACAATCGGTGCTGGTCAGCTGCTGCAGCCCCACCAGTGAGAGCTGAAGCAGGGCGAGGCATTGCCTCACCTGGGAAGCGCAAGGGGGAAGGGAATCCCTTTTCCTAGCCAGGCGAACTGAGACACACAACACCTGGAAAATCGGGTAATTCCAACCCCAATACTGCACTTTAAGCAAACGGGCACACCAGGAGATTATACCCACACCTGGCCGGGAGGGTCCCATGGCCACGGAACCTCCCTCATTACTAGCACAGCAGTCTGCAATCTAACCGCAAGGCAGCAGCGAGACTGGGGGAGGGGCGCCTGCCATTGCTGAGGCTTTAGCTAAACAAAGCCGCTGGGAAGCTCGAACTGGGTGGAGCTCACAGCAGCTCAAGGAAACCTGCCTGTCTCTGTAGACTCCACCTCTGGGGACAGGGCGCAGCTAAAAAAACAACAGGGAAAGCAGCAGAGGCCTGTGCAGACCCGAACGACTCTGTCTGACAGCTTTGAAGAGAGCAGTGGATCTCCCAACACCGAGGTTGAGATCTGAGAAGGGACAGACTCCCTGCTCAAGTGGGTCCCTGACCCCTGAGTAGCCTAACTGGGAGACATCCCCCACTAGGGGCAGTCTGACACCCCACACCTCACAGGGTGGAGTACACCCCTGAGAGGAAGCTCCCAAAGTAAGAATCAGACAGGTACACTCGCTGTTGAGCAATATTCTATCTTCTGCAACCTCTGCTGCTGATACCCAGGCAAACAGGGTCTGGAGTGGACCTCAAGCAATCTCCAACAGACCTACAGCTGAGGGTCCTGACTATTAGAAGGAAAACTATCAAACAGGAAGAAT
>NW_016811256.1:352972-388311 GCF_001698545.2 Rhinopithecus bieti
TCCTTTGTAGGGACATGGATGCAGCTGGAAACCATCATTCTTAGCAAACTATCACAAGAACAGAAAACCAAACACCGCATGTTCTCACTCATAGGTGGGAACTGAACAATGAGATCACTTGGACTCGGGAAGGGGAACATCACACACCGGGGCCTATCATGGCCGGGGGTGGGGGGGGAGGTGAGGGATTGCATTGGGAGTTATACCTGATATAAATGATGAATTGAGGGATGCTGACGAGTTGATGGGTGCAGCACACCAACATGGCACAAGTATACATATATAACAAACCTGCACGTTATGCACATGTACCCTAGAACTTAAAGTATAATAAAAAAAATAAAATAAATAAAAAGAAATCAACAACAAAAACCAACTGTAGGTCAGAAAGTTTGAGAACTTTAGAATCAGACATGTCTGAGCTCCAATCCCAGCCAAGCCACTTACTGGTTAGATTTGAGAATTTTAACCGCTCAGCTTCTGTGTGTGTATGAGTATGCAAATAAGAATGTATGTTGTATCAATCAGTGTTCAATAAGAATACAGAAACCACTCTAAAAATCTAAGTAGAGAAAGATTTAATGCAAGGAGTTTGTTACAAAGTTGCAAGAAGGTTTGGAGACCATAACCAGGGAAAGCAGTTACCCCAAAATCTGGATTTAGAGGAGCAAATAGGAGAAAAGTTATCACTCAAAGATCCAGAAGCTGGAGCCCATGAATCTGCACCAGCTACTGATGCTATTGGGGTTTGTATTGCTGATGCTATGCAACCACCTCCACTTTCGCTAGGCAGGAACCACTGCTGCTGATGGTGCCAGAGGCACTGCCAGAAACAGAAGGGCTTTTTCCTTTCTTTTCCCTTCAGACCTAATTGGAGCCAAGCTGACAAGGGAGTCTGAGAAATGTGTTTTTCAGATTTCCAGCCCTGGCGGTGCAGAGAAGATTATAGAAAATCTTCCGTGGGAATGAGCACCAATAGACAATATCTGCTATGTGTATTCACATGCATTATAACTCTTGGTTGCATGTAGTAAAACCCAACTTAGGCCGGGCGCAGTGGCTCATGCCTGTAATCCCTGTACCTTGGGAGGCCAAGGCGGGTGGATCACTTGAGGTCAGGAGTTTGAGAACAACCTGGCCAACATGCTGAAACCCTGTCTCTACTACAAATACAAAAAATTAGCCGGGTGTAGTGCAGGCGTCTGTAATCCCAGCTACTTGGGGGACTGAGGCAGGAGAATCAGTTGGACCTGGAAGGCAGAGGTTGCAGTGAGCCTAGATTGCGCCACTGCATTGCAGCCTGGCCAACAAGGCGAGACGCTGTTAAAAAAAAAAAAAAAAAAAAAAAAAAAAAATCCAACTTAAAGTGATGTAAGCAAAAAGGGAATTTATTGATTTAAAGAGCTAAAAAAAATCTATGGGCAGATGTCGACTTCATGGAAAAGGTAAATCTACAGGTTAAATTCATATTGTTAGGCACCTGTCTCCATCCCTTGCTTTGCTTTCTTTGAGTTAGCTTCATTCTTAAGAAGGTTCATCCTTCCTTGTGGCAAGTTGTCCCTCAGGCTTATGTTCTATCAGTACCTCTTGCCGAATAGTTCCAGGAAAATTCCTGGATCTGATTTTTCACTGGCTCAAATTTTGTCATGTGCCTATCTCTGAATTGATCACTTTAACTTAGATAGGCCAATCCTGGGTTAGGAATGGAGCACTGAAGTGGGTTGTGGGACTGCAATGGTTCCCATCTGAACCACATGGACAAAGAGTGGGGAGGGGATGGGTCTCCAAAGACAACAGATGTGCTATTACCAGTAAAAGGGGGAAGGGTTACTGGGCAGATAATAATGGCAACAACAGATGTTCATGATGGGATAATACTTACTTTGTGAAGGTTTTCTTGTTCCCCTTCCAACCCTCCTTCTCTTCCTCAGCTAAAGAGTTTAAAAGTATTGATATCAGCCTGGTGTGGTGGCTCATGCCTGTAATCCCAGCACTTTGGGAGGCCAAGGTGGGCAGATCACAAGGTCAGCAGTTTGAGACCAGCTTGACCAACATGGTGAAACCCTGTCTCTACTAAAAATACAAAAATTAGCCAGGTGTGCTGGCAGGCACCTGTAATCCCAGCTACTCAGGAGGCTGAGGCAGGAGAATTGTTTGAACCTGGGAGGCAGAGATTGCAGTAAGCCAGGGCTGTGCACTGCACTCCAACCTCGGCGAAAGAGCGAGACTCTGTCTCAAAAAAAAAAAAAAAAAAAAAAAAAAAGAGATATCGCTAGGTATTAAATACCTCAACCTCTGCTACTCCCACCTTTTGCTCTACATGCACCCCTGTGCTCACCCCTCTCCCTTCAGTCTGTGAAGGTAAGGTGTCCAATTCTCCTATGTGAGCCCTTGATCCCACCCTCTCTCATCACCTCCAGGATCCCCTGATCTCTCATCTTTTTTCTTTTTTTTCAAATCCATCATATCTATTGATATCTTTTAGTAGTTTACACCCAATGTTCAAGTCTCTACTATCTTTTTATTAAAAAGACAAAACAGAATATTTTCTTTTACCTGAGAGATTCATTTTACCAGAAAATTTCATTTTATTTTTCAATTTCCTTTTTTTATTATTAATACTATTTTTGATTGCAAGTCATAATATATATTTATGGGGTACAATGTGATGTTTTGATATATGTATGCAATGTGGAATGATTAATTAAGCTAATTAACATATCCTTCACCTCACCTACCTACAGTATTTTATGGTGAGACATTTGAAATTTATTCTCTTGTTATTTTGAAATATACAATACATTGCTATTGACTTTAGCCTTTTTGTTGTTCAATAGATCTTGAAACTTATTCCTCCTGTCTACCTGGAACATTGTAGCCTTTAATCAACAACTCCCCATTCCCTTCCACCCCTGCCCCTCCCACACCCCCACGCCCCTGGCAACCACCATTCTACTGTCTACTTCTATGAGTTCAACTTCATTAGATTCCACATATAAATGAGATCATGTAGCATTTGTCTTTCTGTGTCTAGATTATTTCATTTAATGTAGTGTCCTCCAAGTTCATCCATGTTGTCACAAATACAGGATATCCCCATTTTTAAAGATGGAAAAGTATTCCATTGTGTCTATAATCACATTTTCTTTATCCATTCATCCATTGATGGACACTTAAGTTGATACCATGTCTTGGACATGAGCATGCAGATATCCCTTCAACATACTGATTTCAGTTCCTTTGGATATATACCCACCAGTGGGATTGCTGGATCATATAGTAGCTCTATTTTTAGTTTTTTGAGGAACCTCCACACTGCAAAAACTGAATCTTTTTTTTGTTTCAAGGATTCATGTAGGAGAATCTCACATCCCTTTGCAACTACTGTCTATTCTTTCTTCCAAATTTCTCAAAAGGGGGCTCTGCACTTATTTGTTCTAATTCCTCATTTTCCATTTGCTCAATTCATTGCATTGTGGCTTCTGCCTCCATTTTCTGCTAATACAGATCAAATCATGGGGATCCATAACCTCCAGGTTGCCAAATTCAAAGGATACCTTTTTTTTTTTTTTTTTTTTTTTTTTTTTTTTTTTTTTTTGCCTTGACCTTATTGGAAATATTTTCTGCATTTGATGTTGTTGACCACTTCTTCACCTTTGAAAGTCTTTCCTCTCTTGGATTTCTCCCATGACAGTACTCTTTCCTGATTCTTCTTTTACCGTTCTGCTAATTCTCAGGTTTCTTTTTGACTGTCTTTTTCTGTGCTGGCTCCTAAACACTGGCATTCCAGAATTCAGTTCTCATTCCTTTTCTCTTCTTACCCTATACTCTTCTAGGTGGTTGTTGGAATAGTCCTGTTGAACCAGGCTTGGTTGCTCACCCCTGTAATCCCAGCACTTTGTGAGACCACAGTGGGAGGATTGCTTGAGTGCAGGAGTTCCTGACCTGCTGGGGCAACACAGTGAGACCCCCATCTCTTCATAACCAACAAACAAAAGAATAGTTCTGGTGAAGAAGGGTATTGGATTGAGAAAATTTTTGCCAGGTCTTGAATTTGACTGAGGAATTCCACTTCATGTAGTATGTGGGAAGACTTTATTCCTTATACATGTTCCAAATGAAAACCACCATCAAGAAGAAAAGAGGTGTGTCAGATCAATCATAAGAAAAATTACAATACCAAAGCAGTATTTATATATAGTGGAGGATAACGCTGCCTTCATTCCAGAAGTGTCTTTACTTTTAATAGAGATGAAAGCTCTATACTTTCATATAGGTGACTTGGGTGCCAACTGTCTAGTAATGCTAATTAGCTAGACTGCCAAACCAAATAGCATAAAGCCACTACTCTTGGTAAGTGACTCTAGATGGATTTGCTTATAATTCAATTTTTTCCTGATAGGTCCAAAGTAATAATTTTCAAAACTGCTGCCTCAGAGGAACCCACATTGGTCAGAACCATATGCAGCATCTGAAGTGGCTCATAGGCTATTCATTGGTTGCTCCCATAGCATAGAAAGCATCAGAAGAGGGAAGAGATTATAGTAGAGAAAGGATGGGTGAAAGGCACAGGTTGATTCCCCATTGGTCAGGAGACTTTGCAGACCTCAGAGAAGATCAGGAATTCAGTAAGACTGCCTGTGGGTCAAACACATAAGGAAGAAGATGCCCATGTGAACTGCACATGGGCATCCCTAGCTAATTAGACTCCTCCCTTCAACCTCATCATGCAATCTGTGTCCTTCTTACCTGAAGAGATTTCCCTGAATACTGCAGCCTTCCTGCTCAATGAGATTGGGAAGACAAATATTTTGGCGTGCTATCTGTAAATGGGTGATACTTCTGAATTTTTTTTTATTTTATCAAAAATAAATCTGGATATCATTTTTTTCTCTACAATTCCATAGCTAATCAACCAATTGATCACTGATTTCTGGGAATTCTACCTCTTGAATATTTATTAAACCTATGCAATTTTCTCCATCCCTAGTCCCACCACTAGAGTCCAAGCCATCATCATCTTTAACCTGGTCTCTTGCTTCCTAACTGGTCTACATTCTTTCAATTTTGCTTTCCTCCTATCTATTCTTCCTCAGGAGCTGAAAGCGATCTTCTAAAATGCGACTGTGAACATGCCCCTCTCCTGCTTCAAACCCTTCCATGATTTTCCATTGCCCTTAAAATAAAGGTCAAACCCTTAGCCCAGCATACAAGGCCCTCCTTGATCTGGTACTTTCCCACCTTCCTATTTCATCTTATGCGATTCTCCACTATCACACCTGCGTTAGGCTGTTCTTGTGCTGCTATAAAGAAATACCTGAGACTGGGTAATTTATAAAGGAAAGAGGTTTAATCGGCTCACAGTTCTGCAGGCTATACAGGAAACATGGCACCAGCATCTGCTCGGCTTCCAGGGGAGTTTTTACTCATGGCAGAAAGCAAAGTGGGAACAGGCATCCCACATGGGCTGATCAGAAGCAAGAGAGTGTGAGGGGAGAGGTGCCATACACTATTCGTTTATTTGAGATGCACAGACTGGAGTGCAGTGGTGTGATCTCAGTTCACTGTAGCCTCCGCCTCCTGGGTTCAAGTTATTCTCCTGCCTCAGCCTCCCAAATAGCTGGGACTACAGGTGCCCACCACCATGCCTGGCTAATTTTTTTGTGTTTTTAGTAGAGATGGGGTTTCACCATGTTGACCAGGCTGGTCTCGAACTCCTGACCTCAGTTGATCCGCCCTCTTTGGCCTCCCAAAGTTCTGGGATTACAGGCCTGAGCCACCGCGCCCGGCCATGCCACACACTTTTAGATAACAGATCTCACAGGAACTCACTCATCATGGGGAAGACAGCACCAAGCCATGAGTGGTCCACCCCTATGACCCGAACACCTCCCACCAGGCCCCACCTCCAGCACTGGGGATTATAATTCAACATGAGATTTGATCGGGGCAAATATCCAAGCTATATCAACACCCATACTGACCTTCCTGTACTTCTCCTGCTACTTGGAATACTTTTCTCTTCTCCTGGCTGACCCTTCATCCCTTTCCCTCACTGAATTGTCACTTCCTATGAAAGCCTCCTAAACTTCCCAGGCCAAATTAAACCCACTCACATAGCTCCCTGTACGTCTCCTTCAAGATACTCATCACATTCCTAATTACATGTTTAATGTCTCTTTCCCCTGTTAAATTTCAAGCTATATGAGAGACGGAACTATCTTGTTTCTTGACCAGTTGCTAGCACCAAGGACAGTACCTCACACGTAGTAATTATTTTCTGAAAGAAAATGAATGAATGAATGAAGCCACCTTTGTTTTTCTGGGTAATTCTTCATCTTACAAGAACCCAGGTCAGATGTCATCTCCTCCAGGTGAGATGCAGTCAAA
This sequence comes from Rhinopithecus bieti, assembly GCF_001698545.2. Lineage (NCBI taxonomy): Eukaryota > Metazoa > Chordata > Mammalia > Primates > Cercopithecidae > Rhinopithecus > Rhinopithecus bieti. Next base: position 359,363 of record NW_016811256.1, read on the forward strand.
TCTGATTCTGTCTTTGGATCCCTGGCGCCTGGCTTGGGACCTAATACACAGTTCATATATCATAGGCATTTGTCAAATCATTATAAACTATTGGCCGTGAGTTGATAATTGTTGAAACTGAACGATAGGTATATGAGGGTTCATTATATTGTTCTGTCTACTTTAGTATATATTGGAAATTTTCCATAATAAAAAATTAAAACATTTATATTTACCTCAAGTAAAATAAAAGTATATTCAAAGATTACTTTGAAGCTTCCGGCTTGAGAAGCCACCAGTAGTTGGTGTCATTCACTGGAATGGATGGAATGGAGCTGTGTCCAGTGTGGGATGTGTGTTGTGTCGTGTGTGTGTGTTGAAGAGGGTTCTTTTTCACCCCAGTGAAACTCCTTAGAAGACTAATGAAGGGGGATGAAACAATGAATTCAGGCTGGGTACAGTGTCTGACGCCTGTAAACTCAGCATTTTGGGAGGCCGAGGTGGGAGGATCGCTTGAGCACAGGAGTTCCAGACCAGCCTGGGGAACATAGTGAGACCCCCATCTCTACTAAAATACAAAAAGCCAGGCGCGGTGGCACATGCCTGTGGTCCAGGTACTCTGGGGGCTGAGGTGAGAGGATCACCTGAACCCTGGAGGTTGAGGCTTCAGAGAGCCATGATCTTGCCACTGGGTGATAGAGTGAGACCTTGCCTTGAAAGAAAGAAAAAGAAAGAACGAACTCAGATTTGGACATCTTTAGTTTTAGGCACCTTAGAGGGATTAGCACGTAGGGCTTTCTGGATGGTAATATAACCTCTTATTATCCTTGATGGCCTCTGGGTCACTGATCTGACCACTGGGATGTATCCCACTATCCAGGGAGGGCCTGTAGTAAATATTGCACCCCACCATCTTTCCTTACATCTTTACACTTTTCATTCACAATATCCCCTTCCTTGTGAATTTCTACGGGGGAGCAATGTATTCTTGATATTTTCCAGGCCTTGATATCAGCTTTATGTTCAGCAGCAGAGGTCTTTCAGTGTCAAGAAACATTGGAGTTACAGTCTAAATTCATCACTAATTGTGACTGTGGGCAAGTCGCTTTACCTGTCTTAATCTTAGCATCAGCCTCTGAAAAATGAGGATAATAATTCTGGTGATTTTACAGGGCTGATGTGAAGATTAATGCGCGTCAACAGTTTAACACCGAGACCGGCAAGGTGTAAGTGGTCAATAAATACCAGCTATTATTATCAGCAACGCTGTGTCCTCAGAGCCTCCCCACCAGGACGTCGGGTAGCGGTGCAGCAGGACCGGAGCAGGCTGCCTCCCCGGAATCCCTCCCGGCGCGGCAGCGGCCCGGCACCAGCACCGCCACCGCCACCGCCACCGCCATTCGGGCTCCAGCCCAGTCCGCGCGTCTCCCGGCGGGGGTGCGGGGCCAGGGCCCTGCGGGGCGCGCAGGGTGAGTCTGTGGAATCGTAGTGGAGGATGGCGCCGCGCTAGGCGGGGGTCCCAGGGAATCGGCTGCAGGGATATCTGCTGCAAGGGCTGGAACGCGCGGTTCGCAGAGGTCCTAGGGTCTCCTACAGGGTGAGGTCCCCAGGAGGAAGCTGCGGCAGGTGCCCGCGCCCTGCCGAGCTCGCTCCCGCGCCCGCCCCAAGATGGCCCCTCCCCCCCCTCCCCCCGCGCGCCGCCTCCGCCGCTCGGCGCGGCCCCGCGCCCGCCCCGCCTTCCTGGGCGGGGGATGTATGTGGGATGGAGAAGGGCCCGCTGCGGAGGCCCGGAAACCCCCGCAGCCTTGGAAAGCCACCTCGGTCAATTCTGGGCCCGGAGCCTCCGCCGCGCAGGTAGGGAGCTGTCCCTGCGCCCGGCCCAGGGCCCCAGTGGCTGCGTCCCGATCCCCAAGCGGGGGCCGGCCGGACCCTTACAGCCCCTAGCCCGCGGCAGCCCCGGGTCCCCCGGGCCGGCCCCATCCCCCATCCCCCATCCCCCATCCCCCCATCCCCCCATCCCCGGAGCTGCCCTCAGCGTCCCCTCATACCCACCATCGCAGGGTCCACTCGGGCCCTCACACTGCCCCCTCCGCTGCCCTTTACCTCCTGCCCCTCAGGGTGACTAGGGGCGGGTATGGAGGACGCGAAACCAGGGGCGGTGGGGGGTTGGGGGAGGGGAGGCCCAGGGCCGGGAAGGGGACGTGGAGTGGAGTGGGCTGGCAGGCCGCGCCGATTCCAGCAGGGGTCCCAGGCCCTGGATCTGTCAAGCCGCATTCTGTTGCCCTCGGCGACCGAGGGGTGTGCCCTGGGGCGGCTGTGTCCACAGCTCAGCCAGGAGGCCTAGCACTAGCAGGAATACTCAGTAGGAGCAGTTTTCCCACTGCCAATTCCTAACCTGTTTTGTATCCGCCTGTGTATCTCTTGCATTCTGAGCCCCTCCAGCTGTAGTCCCAGCTCTCTCTACCCTTCAGAGTCTACGCTTGCTGTCTTCCTTACTTCCCATTCATTCTTAAAATCACTCCACTCTGTGTCCCTGACAGTTACTGAAACTGTCCAGGACAAGGTCACCGGAGACCTCCTTGTGGAGAACTCCAGTAGACACTGTTATCTCATTTACCTTTGAGTAGTATTCGGTGGGGTATGTCAACTCACTCTCATTGAAGCGTTTTCCTGCTTTCTGCCCTACAGCATTGTCTGCTCTTCTCATTCTCATTTGCTTCCTCTCCTACTCTCTTTAGATGCTGGTAAGGCTCTTGGCTCTGTCCCGAGCTGTCTTCTCTCGTTCTCTGTTCTTTCTCCCCAGATATTTTATTCACTCCCAAAGCTTCAAATTTCATATATATGCTAATGATTCTCAAATTTATATATCCAGCCCAGACTTCTTTCCTGAAATCCAGACTCATATATTCAGCTGCTCTCTTGACATCTCCTTGAAAGACAAACAGGAATTCCAAACCTATAGATTCCAAGCTAAATTATCTGCCCTGGTTTTCTCTGTACCCTACTTCCAAATATGTTCTTTCTTCATATCTCAGAAATGGCTATTTGCCAATGTGGAGTCATGAGCAAGACTTGAGATTAACCCCTCTCTCACCCTCTGCATCCCATTTCACCAAGTTCTGTCACCACTGCCTAAATATTTCTCAAATCCATTCATTTTGCTCTTTTCCCACTGCCACCAAAGTTAATCTGGGCCACCACCTTTTGTTTTTTTCCTTGACTACTTTAATAGCATACCCTCTTGCCTACCTCCCTTTAACTGTTCTCAACACAGCACCCAGAATGATCCTTTAAAAAATGCTTCTACTCACTTATTCATGCAACACATATGATTTGAGCACCTAATATATGCCAGGCACTGTGTTATATACGTCCTGAAGATATAACTGTGAGCAAAAGAGACTGAGTCCTTGGAGCTGACAATCTAGGAGAAAAATCAAATAAGAATAACATTATGAATGTAATATATACCATGAAGAGAAGCTGTATGGTGCCTTGAGAACGCACAAGAGCAGCAGCTAAACTGGTCACGGGGATAGGGAGAGAGGGTCGAGGTCAGCTTCTCTGAGAATGTGACATTTGAACTAAAATATAGTGGGTGAGTAGAAGTTGATTCAGCTTAGAGAGTAGGAGAAGAGGTCCCAGGCAGTATGAAAATCATGTGCAAACACCTTGTAGAAGGAAAACACATGATGTCTTTGAGGAATCGGAAGAAGGTTACTGAGGCTGCAGAGCAGAGTGACCAAAGCCAGGGGCAGGGAGGAGGAAGGCAGGCACCAGACTGAGCAGGAAATTTAGGCCATGTTAAGAATTTTGTCTTGGCTGGGCGCAGTGGCTCACGCCTGTAATCCCAGCACTTTGGGAGGCCGAGGCAGGTGGATCACAAAGTCAGGAGATCGAGACCACGGTGAAAACCCGTCTCTACTAAAAATACAAAAAATTAGCCGGGCGTGGTGGCGGGCGCCTGTAGTCCCAGCTACTCAGGAGGCTGAGGCAGGAGAATGGCATGAACCCGGGAGGCAGAGCTTGCAGTGAGCCGAGATCGCACCACTGCACTCTAGCCTGGGGACAGAGCGAGACTCCGTCTCAGAAAAAAAAAAAGAATTTTGTCTTAAGGGCCAGGCACAATGGCTCACGCCTGTAAACCCAACACTTTAGGAGGCCGAGGCGGGCGGATCACTTGAGGTCAGGAGTTCAAGACCAGCCTGGCCAACATGACGAAACCCCATCTCTACTAAAAGTACACAAAAATTAGCTGGGCACGGTGGTGTGTGCCTGTAATCCCAGCTACTCAGGAGGCTGAGGCAGGAGAATCGCTTGAACCCAGGAGGCAGAGGTTGCAGTGAACTGAGATCTTGCCACTGCACTATAGCCTAGGTGACACAGCAGGATTCCACCTCAAAAAAAAAAAAAAAAAGAATTTTGTCTTAAGGTCTTTGTCCTTGGTTGTAGTGGATGTGGAGAGTAGATGCAGTTCAGAAATTTTTCTCAGAGAGGCAATCATCAGTACCTATGGATGGACTGAACATAGCAAGTGCTGGAGAAGGACATGTCAAGATGTACCCCTACTTCAGATTCACAGAATAGGATGGATTGTATCATTCCATGAAGCAGGATCCTGAAAGAGGACCAGTTAGTGTGTAGGAGTGGGAAACACGAGTGGGTATATTAGCTTGAGACATCCAAGTGGAGATGTTGAGTAGAAAGTTTAATGTACTTGTCTGGAGCTCAGGTGAGGGGTCTGAAATGGAGATTTGAATTGGGAAATCATCAGTGTATAACTGAAACTGTGGGCATGAATGACTATTTATACTGATTATAGGATAAGAAAGAGGAAAAGGCATGAGAATAAGCCATAAGAAACTCCAGCATGTAACAGCCAATAGAGGAAGATGAGCCAGCAGAGGAGTTTAGGAACCCAGCAAACAGTAACAAGAAGTGTAAAAGATGAGATGAGATGAGGAGTGTGGAGATGAGAGTGTGGAGGCCACGAATAGAGGCTGGATGAGAGATTCATGGGGTCAGATGCTGCTGGGAGAACAACCAAGATGAGGACTGTGTCTGTTGGATTGAATGACACAGGGGTCATGTTGACCTTGCTAGGAGCTGTTTCTGAGTCGTGTTGGGAGTGGAAGCAGATTTGGAAAGAGTTGAGGAGTGAGTGGGAGGTGAGGAAGTAGCAACAGTGAGTAGAGACAACTCTATCAGGAAGTTTGCCTGTATGGGGGAGGAAAGAGCAGTGAGTGGCTCTAGAGGAGTGTCAGGTCAAGTTGGGAGATAGTGGATCCTATTGAGAAGGAGAGGTTGACTATATAGAGGAGAAAATAGATAAACAGTGGTATAAAATTCCTGGAAAGGCATCATAGGAAGAATCCAAATGATAGGTGAAGCAGTTGGTTTTGGGAAGGAAAGAAAGGGATAGGTGCTGAAGTTTGGTTAGGTTTTTATGTTTCAAGATGTTCCCCGGTTGGATGGCTTCCCTTTCCTCTGTGAATTAGGAGGGGAGATCATCCTCTGAGAGGGGTGGCCCACAGAGAGTTATGTCCTTGTCCCAGGCAGGCCTTCACTGATGTCTTGGCTATAGCAAGCCCCAGGTTCCTGTAATGCCCTCCTCTTCCTCCTTCATGATATTCAGTCAACAAATAGGGAATGCTCTGGGTGCCAGGCACTGTTCTAGATGTTGGCGTTACACTGTGTTGTAACAAGTTATTCAATGACTGTTTCCCCCTAAACTGAGAACTCCTCCAGAGGAAGAACCATTTCTTTTTTATTCATCACTCTCACCTGTGTCTAGCACAGAGCCTGGCATATGGTAAGCTGTCAGATTAGACAACTTCTGACTTGGAGCAAGACTTAACCCCAACCCCTGTGGTCTGATACCAGGATCTTCAGGCTTAGTGGCTACTTCTTTCAGTTCTTGCCCTGAGGCCCCTGCCCAGCTCCCTGCCTTGAGCCAGAACCCATTTGGCTCTTTGCATCCTTTGGTAACTCCAGTGAGAGGGGAGAGATTAGGTTGTGTTCCTTCTCTAAAAAAATTGGACTGAGGTCATCTTTTTGACCTCGAGCAGTGGGGTGTTGGTGACCACACCACCTCAGGCTAGATGCTAAGGCTTCAGCACTTAAACAGTTTCCCCGTTCCTCCTCTAATACTTCCTGGCCTGGTGACCAGATTGGCAGGGCTGCCCTGAAGTCAACTTGGCTCTTCATTGTTTCAGCCTCACAGCACATGCACCCTTTTCAGATCATAACTCCTAATGCCAAGGAGGTCAGTCTCAGCCTGGCCTTTGAGAAACCTGGCTCTGTACACCACTGCTTCAGAGAAGAGTTTGCCATCCTTAAGGTCCTCCGAGCATGGCAGAGTCATGGAGTCTTCTACTTCCTGAAACCCATGGAGATGCCACTCTTGAACAGTGTCTGAGCCAAGATGTTGGTTTAAGCTACCTCCCTCACTCCCTTTTCCTAGATCTCAGCCCTCACCTCTCCAGGATTCCTGTCCCATCTTACTTCCCTCTCAGGGACCCTTTGGCATTCTCTGACACCCTCCCAAATGCTCCCTTTGCTCCTCTCCAGCCCATTGGGCCACACAGCCTTTCTTGGTATTTATTCCCAGCCAGTTCTGAGCTTCATAGATCCTCCCAGCCCCTGTGTCTGTCCTGTTCATCCTTTCGTTCCTTCTGCGTGACAGCCCAGTCTGTGGCGGCACACGGCGCACTCTCTTTGGTAATGGGAATGTGAAATAGAATAAGACACCGTCTCAGATATTCTGATCGAATGTGGTCCTGGATGTTGTGAGACACGAAGGAGAGAATAGTCACTTGATGGTGGGGAGAGAACAGGAAAGACTGCTTAGGAGCTGTGACTGCTGAGGTTAGTTTTGAAATACAAGCAGAGGTTCTCACAAGGGGAGACAGAATTCCAGGCCGAGGGAGCAGTATAAACAAAGACCCAGGGCTTTAAGAGTGTGCGACATGTTCCAGAATCTGCCACACTTCTTGTGGCTGGAGTATAAGGTGTAAAGGAGGTGGGAGGTGGGGAGAGGTCTGACAGGTTATAGAGTTTGGCTCAAGGGGGCTCTTGGGTGTTCTGCTAACGAGTGCAGACATTATCCGAAAGGCAGTGGTGAGCCCTCCAATTTTCTGAACCAGGGAGTGACACAATCTGGTTTCCATTTTTGGAAGATTACTGTGGTTCTGGGAGGAGGCAGAGCTATCTATTTTTTTCTTCATTTATTCCAGTGGCCATGAGTTTTCTCACTGGCCAGGAGGAGTCACACTGAGCAGATCAACAGCTACACGTGAGGCAGACACATGCGCATAAACCTTTTTCATTTTACAGATGTATGGGCAGCATCGCACTAGGGTCTGAGGAACTAGAGACATAGAAAGGTGAGCTATGGGGCTGGGCTTAGTGTCTCAAGCCTGTAATCCTAGCACTTTGGGAGACTGAGGTGGATGGATCACCTGAGGTCAGGAGTTTGAGACCAGCCTGGCCAACATGGTGAAACCCTATCTCTGCTAAAAAAAAAAATTAAAAAAAATAAAAATACAGAAATTAGCTGAGCATGGTGGTGGCCACCTGTAATCCCAGCTACCCAGGAGGCTGAGGCAGGAGAATCACTTGAACCCAGGAGGCGGAGGTTGCAGTGAGCCGAGACCATGCCATTGCACTCCAGCCTGGGCGCACTGCGCCTGGAGAGATGGGCAAGCCTTGCTCAGGCAGCTGCAACACCTGAGCTCAGTGCTGAGGACACAGAGGGAAGGGAGATAGTGGGGAGTCGGGGAAAGAAAGAACTCCTTTATGGAGGAACAGGGAGATAGGGAACTCTCAGATAAGACATCAAGGAGAAAGGTCTGTACAATGGGAATTAGAAAGAGCGCAGTGCAGTGTTTGTTGGGATGGTCAGTGAGGGAGAATTGTGTGTTGGTGGAAGGGTCGGGTAGGAAGAGAGAATCAGGCCATCGAGGGAGGAGAGAGTAATGTTACGGGCTGTCTGAAGGACGGCTTGCATGGAGGGCTCAGGATGAGAGAGAAGTGGGCAGTGGTTGGTCAGGGAGAAATAACTGAAATCAGGGGCTGGTGAGAGTCCAGGGAGAGAGCACTTTCTTGTGGGGGTCCGGGAAGGAGAGCAGCAGAGCAGCTGGAAGGTCAGGGAGAGTGGGGAGGATAGAATGGGGCCGAGGGTGGGTCCCTGGGCGGCGGGCTGGAAGGGTAGTTGGGACTCAAATGGTTGCGAGAAGCTGAGCCACAAACGGCTGTGAGGAGGCAGAGGGAGGGGTCGGGAGGGGAGCTGGCCTTGTGGAACAGGACGTCCACTTCCCTGAAAGGCAGGTGGAGTTTGTGTGGGGCACCATGAGGCGCAGTAACACAACCAAAGTGTTTTCTGACACTGGCAGAGGAGAGGCCAAAGTGAAGCCTGGAGGAAATGGGGACTGATTCATACATTCATTCAACAAATATTAATGGAGGTCCTGCTCTGTGCCAGGACTACGCTAGGCACTAGGCCTTTAACCAAAAAGGCAAAATCCTCACCAAGACGGAGATTATGAATTGTAGTCGTGAGGAGACAATCATTAGACAAAGTAAATAACAAATTGGCTTGTCAGATGGTGACAGGTGCTGGGGAAGAATTAGGGATTACTGAGGAGGGACCGAGGTAGCCTGTGGTTTTAAAATGGGTGTTCAGGGAAGGCTTCACTGAGGCTGTGACATTTGGTCAAAGATCTGAAAGGCTGGGCCGGGCGCAGTGACTCATGCCTGTAATCCCAGCACTTTGGGAGGCCGAGGCGGGCGGATCACGAGGTCAGCGTTTGAGATCAGCCTGACCAACATGGTGAAACCCCATCTCTACTAAAAATACAAAAATTAGCTGGGCATGGTGGTCGGCACCTGTAATCACAGCTACTTAGGAGGCTGAGGCAGGAGAATCACTTGAACCCGGGAGGCAGAGGTTGCAGTGAGCCGAGATCCTACCATTGCACTCCAGCCTGGGTGACAAAAGCAAGACTCCATCTCAAAACAAAACAAACAAACAAACAAAACCCCAAAAGCAAAGATCTGAAAGGCTGAAGGGCCCAGGGGAAAGGCAGCCATAGTGATCCAAGACAGGGCATTATAAGGGCTGGCAGAGGGACCGGTGCCCAAGGGGAGCTACTTCATGGAAATTGTCACCGAGATGTAGCTTCATCTGGCCAGAGGAGCCATGAATTGCAGCCGAGCACCCTCCCTCTGTGACCTGCCTTCCTGGGCCATGCCCTGTAGGGCTGGTTCTGCAGCTTGTTTGCTCCTGTCCTCACAGTCCCTAGTATGGGGTGGGCTCTGGGGCTGGTTGAGCTGAGTGATTTATGGGAATAGGAACACAGCCGGAGGAGCTTACAGTGGTGGGGCTTGGGATGGAAGTATAGCAGGAGAGGGGCAGTCAGTGATCAGTGTCCAAAACACACAAGTCAGTCCCACTCCAGCGGTGTTCCTGGCACAGTAAGCCCTGGGTGGATGAGCTGGGGGGTGGGGAGGCACAGAGAGCCATTGTGTGGAGGCCCTGCTGGTGGGATCGAGGGCAGAGCAGGCACCAGCTGTGCCATCCCAGAAACCTCAGGGCAGGGGATATAGGGATGGGGTGGGCCTCAGACCTGGGCCTGGCCTGTGATGGGGACGATAGTGCTGGAGAAGATGAGCCCAGTCATTCTCATAGGATAGAGAGCCATGGGTGCTAGCCTGCTTAGTGCAGGGAGATGAGGAGGCACAGGGCATAGCCCTGGGGCAGAAGCTGTGATGCTGCTGTTCTGGACCAGAGGCTCAACAGCATCTCCCTTCCCCACCCCACAGGAGCTGCCAAGGCCATGTCTGTTCCATCATCACTGAGCCAGTCGGCCATTAATGCCAACAGCCACGGAGGCCCTACACTGAGCCTACCCCTGCCTTTGCACGCTGCCCATAACCAGCTGCTCAACGCCAAGCTGCAGGCCACAGCTGTGGGACCCAAGGACCTGCGTAGCACCATGGGGGAGGGTGGTGGGCCTGAGCCAGGCCCTGCCAATGCCAAGTGGCTAAAAGAGGGCCAGAACCAACTCCGGCGGGCTGCCACAGCCCACCGTGACCAGAATCGCAATGTGACCTTGACCTTGGCGGAGGAGGCCAGCCAGGAGCCTGAGATGGCACCCTTGGGCCCCAAAGGCCTGATACACCTGTACTCTGAGCTGGAGCTCTCAGCCCACAACGCGGCCAACCGAGGCCTACGAGGACCTGGCCTGATCATCAGCACTCAAGAGCAGGGGCCAGATGAGGGAGAGGAGAAGGCGGCAGGGGAGGCTGAGGAGGAGGAGGAGGATGATGATGAAGAGGAGGAGGAGGACTTATCTTCTCCCCCAGGGCTGCCTGAGCCCCTGGAGAGTGTGGAGGCCCCTCCCAGGCCCCAAGCCCTTACAGATGGCCCCCGGGAACACAGCAAGAGTGCCAGCCTGCTGTTTGGCATGCGGAACAGTGCAGCCAGTGACGAGGACTCAAGCTGGGCTACCTTATCCCAGGGCAGCCCCTCCTATGGCTCCCCAGAGGACACAGGTACCTTGTGGAACTTGACATGGGCATGTGGGAGGGTGTGAGGGCAGAGGTTAGGCCTCTTATATAGAGGCCAGTGCCAGCCTGATGTGAGCTGAGAGCCTATGTCCTGAGGCCACAGCAGGCTTTCTCGTTCAGAGAGTGCTTGGACATTCTGGTAGATCTGACCATCATGCATGCCCGGATGGATGGATCTGTTCATTATGCATGCCACCATGGTTGATAAGTGGACTAGTTTGTTTACTGGACACTGACTAGGTAACTGGCCCTCTACTCAGCATTTTCAGGCTTTATCCTCACAGTAAAGCTGTGAGGTAAATACTATGATTATCCCCATATTACAGATAACAAAAAAGAAACCCGGAGAGGTTTAGTAGCTTTCTCAAGACCACAGACAGGCTGAAATTACAATAGAGCTGAGATCTAAACCAGGTCTGGGTCCAGGTCTGAGCTCTTGGCCCTGTGTTACACTGCCACCACAGCACAGAGCACAGTGCACTTAGGTGCACTTGGGACAGTCTGCCCCGTTTTAACAGGTCACGTCTGTGGGGAGCTGCTGTCAGGAGTAGGATATTGACTAAAAGTTAGAAAAGAAAACCCTTTGGGTAGGGAGAGGAGAATAGATACTAGGATTCCAGGGCTCAATAATTAAATATGTCCCATTTAAATCAGCTGAGTCTCCACATTTTCTAATGTCATGGAGAGAATACAGGAAATGCTGAGGAACAAAGGGTGGAGATAATGGGCAATCCAGAGACCCTGGATTTCTGTAGATGGGGGTCTAAGAAAGATTAGGAAAGACCCCCATCCTCACCAGGCAGCGGACACCATACCCATACCCCAAACTGTGCCATCTTTGTAGAGAACGTGCAGTTCAGATGAGCCTAGGGCTGCACACCATCCCTTTTCGAAAAACTCATTCTGGACATTTTCAAACATATACAAAAGTAGGGAGAAAAGAATAATGAGCCTGATTTACCCATGACCCAGTTTTACCAATTATCAATACATAACTAATCTTGCTACCTACAGGCTGTCTTCCATTCCTAGGCCCAGCGTAGGTTATTCTGAAGCAAATACTTTTATTTATAAATGTTTACAGCTGGGTGCAGTGGCTCACACCTGTAACCCAGCATTTTGGAAGGCTAAAATGGTCAGATTGCTTAAGCCCAAGAGTTCAGGACCAGCCTGGGCAACATGGCAAAACCCCGCCTCTATAAAAAATACAAAGAAGTTAGCCAGGAGTGGTGGCATCAGCGGCTGTGGTCTCAGCTCCTCAGGTGACTGACCTGGGAGGATCACCCGCGCCCAGAAAGTCGAGGCTACAGTGAGCCATGGTTGTGCTACTGCACTCCAGCTTGGATGGCAGAGACCCTTTTTCAACAACAACAACAACAAAGTTTACTTTTGCATTTCTGAAAGATAAAACTCTTAAAAAAACCCACCATAATATCAATGTACCTACAAAAATTTAATAATAATCTCTTAGTCTCATTAAATATCCAGTTGATATTTATGTTTTTAAAAAGGCTGGATTGAGGCTGGGCACAGTGGCTCACACCTGTAATCCCAGCATTTTGGAAGGCTCAGGTGGGCGGATTGCTTGAGCCCAGGAGTTCACAACCAGCCTGGCCAACATGGTGAAACCCCATCTCTACTAAAAATACAAAAATTATCTGGGCATGGTGGCAGGCGCCTGTAATCCCAGCTACTCGGGAGGTTGAGGCAGGAGAGTCACTTGAACATGGGAGGCTGAGGTCGTGGTGAGCCGAGATTGAGCCATTACACTCCAGCCTGGGCAATAAGAGTGAGACTCTATCTCAAAAAAAAGAAAAAAAAAAAAAGTAGAGACAGTGTCTCACTATGTTGCCCAGGCTGGTCGTGAGCTCCTGTTCTCAAACAATCCTCCTACCTTGGCTTCCCAAAGCACGAGGCTTACAGGCGTGAGCCACCGTGTCTGGCCTGATCTATCTCTTAAAGGTTCGTTTGATCAAGTTCCCCCTCTGTCTATTTGTTTTTTGCTTGCAGTTTTGCTTTTGTTTTTTAACTGAAGAATCATGTTGTTTGTCCTGGGTTTTCTATGGTCTGGATTTTTCAGACTCTCTCCTGTGGTCATATTTACCATGCTCCTCTTCCCCTGGATTTCCTGTAAATTGGTAGTTAGTTCTAGAGCCTTGATCAGATTCAGATTTGAGCATTTTTGTGTTTTGCTTTTGCAAGAATATTTCATAGGTGGTATTAAATACTTCTACCAAAGGCAAAGTCTGATTGCCTCTCTTTTCGTGATGTTAGTGGCCTTTGGCAGTCATTGCCTCAACTCCTTTTAAAAGGAACAGCCCCTCCTGCACTCCAGCTGATTACATGTGGGATTGGGGTGAGGAAAAATGTAGTCTCAATGCAGCCAGTTAAAGGGAAACTGAAAACTAGATATTGGTGTAAAATAGCCCAATTTCTAAACGTTAACAGCAAATTCTATTTTTTAAAAAGCACGGTGCAGGCCACACACAGTCTGTCTGAGGCTTGCATCAGTCTGCAGGTTGTAGGTTGCAAGTTTGCAAGACTAGGAGGTATGAGTCAGTGACCAGATAGAGGCCTAGTTGCTCAGTTGCCCCTGGGTTGGTCACTGTGGTGGCTGCAACTATGAATAACCTATGAAGCTTCTAGGAATAGGAGGATAGTATTGCTGAAGAGCTGGGATGGGTTTGTTGGGCAGTGACCTCAGCAAGGATGTTGGAGGGGCGAGAGGATTCTGAAGGATCTTGCACTGGTGGAAACTTTGTGAATTGAGGATAGAGGTGGGGGCCAGCCCAGGAAAGGGGCCAAGTCACTGATTACTCTTTTATGACTGTGTTGCTATGACCAAGAGGGCTGCAGAGAAGGTTTGTGCTTCTGCAGAAATGAGGCTAGAATTGAACAAAAATTATTTTCTCCTTCCTATTGTAGGATATTCATAGAGCTATGGATTGAATGCATAAATGCATGAATTCATGAATTAAATGAATGATAAATGAATAAACTTTACTACCTGTGTTGAATTCATACTCTGCTCCAGGCCTTGTCCTAAATGCTGGAAATGTAGACTGTGAGGCAAAGATGTTTTTGCCCTCCTGGCCTTGACATCCTGGTGAGGAGACAAAGAAAGAAACCGGAGGTTATGATCAGTACGATGAGCTCTCTAGGGCTGGGGAAGTCCAGGAGGGGCCCCTGACCCTGCCTGTGAGAGGGGTGGGGGAGAGGGCAATGGGTCAGTTTTAGAAGGGACATGTATACTGATGTCTGAAGGAGAGGTAGGTGATAGCCAGGTGAAAATCCCGAGAAAGGGAGGTGGGCTGGGAGAGGACAAGGGGCATGTCCCAAGCCAAGAGAGAGAAGGGGAGTGGCCAGAGGTTAAGTCTGAGAGGCAGACAGGGGTTCATGACAACACATAAAACCTGGGGAGGAATTTGGACTTTATCCTGAGGGCAGTGCAAAACAATTAAGAGGATTAAGTTGGAAAATTACTTGATTAGTTTAGCATCTCAGAAGAATCATTTGGGCTGTAGTGTGCAGCTGAGATTGGAGAAGACCAGACAGGAAGAGAAAGACCAGTTAATGATGTTTTTGCAATGATCCAGGTAAAAAAATGCTAGTAGCCTGGGCTATGTTAGTTATGTGCGGTGGAGAGAAGGGGAGAGCATTAAGTGAATCACTGATTCCTGAGCAAGTGAGTACACCTGGCTTTGCCACTAAAGGCATTTGTGAATGAATGAATGAAGGAAGGAAGGAATGATATGTGAACATTTAATATATTTTATGTGTAAGTGTCTGCATGAATCGATGCAGGAGTGAAGGTGTACGTTCTGGAATAAATGCATGTATGTGAAAGCAAAGGCCTGGGTGGGCTGTGCTTGGAGGGAGATGTGCCAGGCTCCAGAAGGGCCTCCCAGATGGCCAAGCGGGGAGAAGCTGCCCTTCCAGGACAGATCGGAAGGATGAAGCTCTTTGAAGCAGGAAGGTGCAGGCTGTCAGGGATGGCAGATGGGTTGGTGTGTGTCACTCAGGAGATGGTGAACTGGTCCCCAGATTCCAGAAGTGTCCAGCCCTCCTGAAGCAGACTGTGGCTGTGGAGGGCATGGAGGCCTTAGGTGTGGTGTTCCTGGAGGGTTTTAGCATGAGAGTCCTGAGGCAATGGAGGGTCTCTGGGGAACAGCAGGTATTCCCTGAGCCTCAGTTAAGTTTCAGGCACCTATTGAAAACCTTATTCCATAGGGTGTGAGTTAGGGGGAAGTGGGGGCGGGGAGAGGCAGTGATGGCTGCCTAGAAGGTGGATGGGCAAGAGCCACTCCTCTTTGGGTGTCTGTGGGCCCATGTCATTTGGAAGCTGAAGATGGTGAAGCACCCTGCCTGAATAACTCATCAGGTGTGCAGCCAGTGCAGCCACCTTGGAGTAATGACGCCCACTTCCAGCCCTGCTCTGTCTGGTTGCCCAGCAGCCAGGGTCTTGGGACTGCCTGTCCCTTAGTGCTGCCTCTTGGACCAGTCAGGATTCCTGGTTTCCCTGGTAACGGGAAGCACGTCAGCAGTCTGGGCGCTCCCAGCCGGTCCTGGTGCTGCGGTTGCCGAGGAGACGCTGCAGCCTAGCTGGGCCCTGGCAGGTGAGGGGTGGGGGGTGGTGCTGGGAAGCCCCAAGCCCAGCCTCAAGCTTGCTGGGGCTCAGGAGCTCAAAGCCCACCCTTGGGTTCAAACTGCTGTGCAGGTTTTGGACAGGGGCAGGATCCCCGAAGGCCTTGAAACCACACCCTATTTATGCTGAGAGCTATAGGCCCACCAGGGCCCCAGGCAGGTGGGGTATTCCTGAGGGGCTGTCTCCTGGTATCCCTAAGACGGGGCTTGGCTTAGGCACTGAGATAACCACTGGAGGGTGGGATGGAGATTCAGGATTGGGGGAGGGGAGCCAGGGTGAGGAAGAAGAGGTGTGAGCAGGAGGGGCTGGGGTCTCATGAACCTCCCTTTCTCCTCCCTTCCCCACCCCCTCAAGGAGATTCCCTAGCACGGTGGTCCTGGCCCCTCCCTAGCAAGCTTCAAGCGGGGGAGGATCTTGCCTGGCAGACGCTCTGCCCTGGTGAGAAGGGGGCGGGATGAGTTTTTCTCTGCAGCCCAGCACCAGGCTGTGAGCCCCAGCTGGCTGGGCTGGAGGGGCTTTGAGGAGGGAGGGTGGAGGCAGGAGGGGCCAGGAATGAGCGCCACGTTCTCCCAGGACTTTTTCCTGGCCATCATCCTGCAGGACAGCAGCCCAGGTGAGGGGCAGCATGAGGTTGGGCATCATGTGGGGTGGTGCTGACAGGGAAAGAAGAGTTAGAGGACGCATGAGCGGGTTACAGGGATGGAGTGGTGTGGCTTTGCCGGCAGACAAGGGTGTATGACACAGATGCGAGGTATGTGTGTATGTGCATGACATGTTTGCTTGCAACTGTGTGCAGCAAGGGTCAGGAAGTGAGCGTCTGTGGTGTCTGCACACATTTGGCAGGGTTTGATGTATGCCGTGTGTCTGAGTGTGGGTCCACCTGTATGTATGGTACCCACACATGTGTTAAGTGCCACTGTGGTGTGGTATCTGCACACCTGTGTGACAGGGGCTTGTATGTTTAGCTGCATGTGCATGCCTCTGTGGTGTCTGCATAAGTGTATGGCTAAGGTTGGTGTGTGTGTTTGCCCATGCACGTACATGTGCACCTGTGTGTGATACCTGCCATCTGTGCTGGCATTTTCTGTGTTGCATACCCTGGTGTTTGTGGCTACACAGGTGTGTGGTAGGGCTTGTATGTGTTGTGTGTCTGTGTGTGCATGTATGTGTGCAGGAGCTAAAAAGTGTTCCCCTTCGTGTTCACTGAGATAGAGATATGTATGAAAGGTGGTTAATTGGGGTCACCCAACCTTCCTTGCTCCGTTCCTTCCTCCTTCCCTGCCTTCCTCCTTTCTGCAGTGTGGCCACATTAGCCAACAACAGGGCCCAGAAGGAGACCTGAGCCATGTCCTCTACTGGTGGCCCCACATGTGGTGACTCCAGACTATAGGCTCTAGGCAGAAGCAGGAATTGTATTGTGGTATAGCTTTTCCTCCACCCCTTCTCAACCATGGGGTCTCAGAGGGGACCGGGCATAGGCACCAGCTGTCTGCTCTTTAGGAAGGCTGACCCTCACCAAGCCTCCCACCTGGCAGATTCCTTCTGGAACCCCACCGCCTTCGAGACGGATTCCGACCTGCCGGCTGGATGGATGAGGGTCCAAGACACCTCAGGAACCTATTACTGGCACATCCCAACAGGGACCACCCAGTGGGAACCCCCCGGCCAGGCCTCCCCCTCACAAGGGAGCAGCCCCCAAGAGGAGTCCCAGGTGAGGCTCACAGGCCTGTTGGTTTTGGGCCAGGGGAGGGAGTATGTGCTGCTGGAGTAGGATAGGACACTCGCTCACTACTCCCTTCCCTCCTCCTAGCTCACCTGGACAGGTTTTGCTCACGGAGAAGGCTTTGAGGATGGAGAGTTTTGGAAGGTGAGTAAGGGGACCTGCTTTACCACGGGATAGCTGGAGGAGGTACATCACTTTGATCCTGATTCCTCAATCCCCTTCCCAAGGATGAACCCAGTGATGAGGCCCCAGTGGAGCTGGGACTGAAGGAACCTGAGGAGGGGACATTGACCTTCCCAGCTCAGAGCCTCAGGTGAGCTGCCAGATGCAGTGGGCTGGCAGTGGGATGGATCTGTCTGGAAGGGGCCTTGGGACAGCTCCATTTATGGGGGCCCTGTGCCAAGTATTACCATCTGCCTCCAGCCCAGAACCGTTGCCCCAAGAGGAGGAGAAGCTTCCCCCACGGAATACCAACCCAGGGATCAAGGTTTGTTCAAGACTGACACCCATTCTGAGACCAGGGCCCTCTTGTGTGTAGGACAGCCCCTAATATTGTGCTCTGAGGGGTCTCAGTGCAGTCCCCAGGTCCTGAGTTAGGAGTTCTTCCAGTCTCAGCAAAGAGCCCTGTGAGTGAGCTGGAGGCACTTCCAATTTTTAAATCAACCAGCCCAACAGACACGTTGGGGGCCCTCGTAGTCTTGGTTCAGATGCTTTTTAGTACTAGCCAGGGTCTCATATGATATCTCCGTCACCCTCACCACATCCCCCTCTCCCTAACCACATCCTGTTTGGGGAGCTTCTCCATCTTAGTTCAGAACACCCTGCCTCCTGCCATACTCTGTATTCAGGAACTCTGCTGTGTCCTATGCTGAGGGCTCTCCAGTTTTGACTCCGATCCTCTACCTCCTGCCCCTCTTCTGTGTCTGGCAGTGTTTCGCCGTGCGCTCCCTAGGCTGGGTAGAGATGACCGAGGAGGAGCTGGCCCCTGGACGCAGCAGTGTGGCAGTCAACAATTGCATCCGTCAGCTCTCTTACCACAAAAACAACCTGCATGACCCCATGTCTGGGGGCTGGGGGGAGGTAAGGACCTGAGCCAGCGGGGGTGGTACTGTGAGAGAGTGTGAAGGGAATTATGAGAGATGGGAGGTCTGACCTGCCCACAAGCAGGCTGGGAAAGGGGCATATTGGCCCTCCCTAAGTGGCAGCCCTGTGGGATGGATGAGTGACCCCAGGCTAGGACCTTGCGAGTTGGTAGCCTAACAACAGTGGAGTCAATGTGAGAGATGACACGTGACCTCCACTAGAGTGAGGCCTGCAGGGCGGGTGGTCTGACACCAAAGCAGGGGCCCCAGAGCTGTGGCTGACATCCCCTGAGCTGCAGGAGTCAGAGATCAGCCACCATCCTGGCTGGAGTCCCACTGAGTGCCTGCTTCTGGGCCTGCAGGGAAAGGATCTGCTACTACAGCTGGAGGACGAGACGCTAAAGCTAGTGGAGCCACAGAGCCAGGCACTGCTGCACGCCCAACCCATCATCAGCATCCGCGTGTGGGGCGTTGGGCGGGACAGTGGAAGGTGGGAACAGGGCCTGGGATTCCAGGGTGGGAGTTCATCCAGCATCAGAGTCCTCCTCTCTAACTCTGTTCTTTGCCTCTCTTGTGCTGCTGGACCCAGAGAGAGGTACTGTGCCTATTTTCCCCCTCCTGCACCTGGACCAGATGCCTGGAAGCACCCAAGCTCCCCTCTTCTGCCCTGCCCCTTCCGACCCGCTATGCTCCACCATTACCCTCCATCTCAGCATGCTTGCCTATCTACCCTCCCTCCAGAAGACAGCACCTATGGGGGACCAGCTGTGGGCAGAAGCCCTGGAGGAGCTGTGACGGGCAGGGAGGACGTGGGTGGGGTGGGGACCAGGCTTGGCACTGGATGGTACTGGGAGACACTAAGGTGCCCCTCCCCCAACAGGGACTTTGCCTACGTAGCTCGTGATAAGCTGACCCAGATGCTCAAGTGCCACGTGTTTCGCTGTGAGGCACCTGCCAAGAACATCGCCACCAGCCTGCATGAGATCTGCTCTAAGGCACGGCCCCCTCCACTCCCTGGACTAGCTGCCACCTTCACACTACAAGGGTGTGGGTGGGGTTACTGAGTGGGGTGGGGGGGCCCCAGGGCAATGAGGCTCTAATAGATTCTCCCTGGCTCCTTGCCTCCCTTCCTTCCTCAGATCATGGCCGATCGGCGTAATGCCCGCTGCTTGGTAAATGGACTCTCCCTGGACCACTCTAAACTTGTGGATGTCCCTTTCCAAGGTCAGTGTCAAAACCCCTCCAGGTCTAGCTCAAATTTGTTGGCAAAGGTGGGCGACTCAAGGAAAGGCATGAGCTCCTGGACAGCGCTGATAGAAAAATGAACACATGAAGACTGAATACTCCAATAAGTGGAGGGACTCTGGTTAAAGGGAGGCAGGGGACGAGATGGAAGTAGGACCTCGGCTGGGCAAGTGTCTAGCTTATGCCCTGCTGGTAGGGACTGGGTGTGAGCAAGGTTTGCCACCATGATCAACCTTCTCTTCTTTCCCATAGTGGAATTCCCAGCGCCTAAGAATGAGTTGGTCCAGAAGTTCCAAGTCTATTACCTGGGGAATGTACCTGTTGCTAAACCTGTTGGTATGTATGTCCTTCTGTACCCAGGGGCTGCTACCTTGATCCTAAAGCTCTGCCCCTACCCTCTGCCTTCCAATACTTCTTCCACCAGACCTTCCTCATGGTTCATGTCTCCCTACCCTTTAAAATGCATCCCACCTCCCTGTACTTCTGTCCTAGCTATATTCACTGTCCTGCTTATAGCAGCAGTCAGCATGCCTTCGCTGAGCATCAGCCACGTGAGTGGTGCTGAACCAGGCACAGAGGGAGACCCCACTCCTTCATCCCATGGAAAAGCTTTGGTGGGATTGGGAGGCAGCTATTAGATGACTGGAGACACCAGACAGCAGCCTGTAGCTGGGTTAAGTGTTACAGCACGAGCTGTGGGCTGGGAGTATCAGGAGAAGGAAACAGTGAGCATAATTATCACATACATTATTGTTGCAAATAAGTTTTTTTTTTTTAAAGACAAGTCTTGCTCTGTACCCCAGGCTGGAGTGCAGTGGCATGATCTCAGCTCACTGCAACCTCCGCCTCCCGGGTTCAAGCAACTCTCCTGCCTCAGCCTCCTGAGTAGCTGGAATTACAGGCTCCCGCCACCAGGCCTGGTTAATTTTTGTATGTTTAGTGGAGATGGGGTTTCACTGTGTTGGCCAGGGCTGGTCTTGAACTCCTGACCTCAAGTGATCCACCCGCCTCGGCTTCTGAGAGTGCTGGGATTACAGGCTTGAGCCACTGTGCCTGGCCTGATCTGGTTAACTCTTGTATTTCAGTGCTGTCATAGTATCTGCTATTTATTTGTTCATTCACTTAACAAATACCTTTGAAGCTTACCATGTGGCAGGCCCTGGACTAGGCGCTGGGAGAACAGTGGCCGCAGTCCCATTTTCATAGAGGTTATAGAAGGTTGTGGTAGAAAAAAACCAGGAATTAATAAAATAAGCACACAAATAAATGTGTGAGTTATTCCTTGAGAGAAAGTAGCAAGATATAACAGAGGAATTTCGTCTAGTCTGGGGTCGTAAAAGACTTCCCTGTGAAAGTGACATTTGAACTGAAATCCAAAAAATGAATAGAAGTGAATGCAGTCAAGTGGAATGGAGGTGGGCGTAGGATGGGGGAAGATCAGGATCTACAGTGGGAGGCACTTTGGCACTTCCAAGGTACTGAAAGAAGGCCAATGCAAGATAAGGCTGAGAGCCGGGCAGTGGCCAGGCTACCAGGTCAGGGATCTCAGGGATTATGTTAATGATTTTTTCTTCATCCTAAGAGCAGCAAGGAGTTATTGAAGTCTCCAAGAGTGCACTTGCCTTAATCAGATTTGAATTTTGAAAGCTCACTTTGGCTATTTCATGGAGGGGACTGTTAGGCCGGTGGAGGTGGATGTGAGCAGCTCAGTTAGGAGGCCCTTGCAGTAGTCCTGGCCAGTAATGAGAGTATCTTGGACAACAATGGAGCTGAGGAGGAGTGCATGGATTCCAGAGCTGTTTCGACAGGTATAGTCAACAGGCCTCGGTGATTGGTTCAGTGTGGGTGAGGGACAGAGGCATTAAGGGTGACTCCTAGGTTCCTGGCTATTGGACCTTCTGGATAGTGGATTCTTTCTTTCAAGGTGGCAGATGTTAGAAGAGGCCAATTTGAGTGTGGAGATTGTAAGCTAACATTTGGACATGCTGAGTGTGAGGTGCCTTTGGGGAAACTGAGAGGCAAAGTCAGGTTGGCAGCTAGATTCACAGATCTGGAGCTGAGAGGAGAGGTCTGGGCTGGAGATAGAAGTTTTGGCATTATTGGGTTGTAGAGGTAATCAAAGCCATGGATGTAGAGTAGCTTGACCCTGGAAAGTGGGCATCCTGAAGTGAGAAGGGAAATGAGGCTAGTCATAGCCTTGAGGCCCTCCAACATTCAGTGGATGGGTGGAGGATGAAACTGCCAAGGATACTGACAACAGGAGAGAGGCAGGAAGAAGAAAAGAGGCTACTTGAAGAAGTGGTGGCGTATCATGTCAAAAGACACATAGGAAGAACTCAACAGATTTTTGATGAATGAATTAAAAAAATGAATTAATGAATAAATGAGACTAGCTTCAGATTACATGGCCAGGAAAGCTAGACCTAGGAGTCAAACCCTGGTCATCTTTAATTCTCTGCACTTTCCCTCATACTGTGCTGACTTTCATGTCCAAAATCTTACATTGAAAGAGGGGACCCTTCTTAGAAAAGGTGGGGATTGAACTGAGGTTTTGAAAGAAGGCTTGGATTTGCAGAGTGGAGTGGATATTTCATTTGGATTCAGTAGCACTGCCAAAGACTTGGAGCTAGAGTTGAGAAAAGCATGCTGACCCTTATGCCTTTGCTTTCTTCCTTCTCATCCTCAACTTCTAAACCCTTGTTGACTCTTCCGGTTGTTACCCCCATTCCCATATGTGCTTCTTTCCATCTACCACTTGACTCAGGTCCTCCCTATGCCAGATCAACTGCCTGTGACCCTTGACTGCTCCATCAGCTCCACACTTTTGGACAAGTGGCCTCTAAACTTACTTCCTGCTTTATCTTATGCTCCTTTTTAACCTCCTTTTTTTAACATTAGCCCCTCCAGAAGCTGCAGTATTCATTCATTAATCACTCATTCATTCAACAAGTGGTAATGAATGCCTGATGCGAGTCAGGCACTATTCTAGCTTCTTGGCATACATTGATGAACAAAAGTGACAAAGATCCCTGCTTTTATTTAGCTTACATTCTAGCAAGGAGAGACAGACAATAAAATGAGTAAACCATGGAGTATATTAGAAGGCAACAACTGATACAAAAAAAAAAAAAAGAAAAGAAAAAAGAAAAGCACAGCAGGATAAGGGGGATTGCATGTGGGGCTGGAGGTCAAGGTCACGGTGTAGGTTTTAGTCCTGAGTTGTTATCAAATCTGACCGCCTTTTTCCATACCTTGCTCCACTGCTTTCACTGCTTCCCTGCCAAACCTCCTAAGACTCTGAGGCCGGGCTCCATCTCCCACTGCCCCATCTACTCAGCAGTTTGACTTTGATGTCCCTTTCACACAACTGAACTTTGAGATTTCCAATTGCCTTGGCCTAAATGTCATAAACATCACACCCCTCTGCCTGGCTTTTTAAGCGCTCTGCAACATGACCTGGCCCATCCACTTCTGTGACACTTGGTTTTACCAGTTTGGGTGCATTTGCTCATGTTGCCTTGAGAGTGACTTGCTCATGCATCTGGAATTTCTTCAGCAAATAAGCGCTGTGTTAGAATTGGGGACAGAGGGATTAATTAAATTCCATTTCTGTTCTTGAGATGGCCAAAGCCCAGGGTGGAAAAAAGTTTGCCAGCAGTTACAAGATGTTGTGGTAAGAGTTGTCTCAGAGTTGTCTTCTCCCTGCCCTGCAGCAGGGATGGCTTCCTAGAGAACACCTAGTCAGAGCCCTGAAGGATGACAGTCTGGAGTTTCTCAGTCCAGCGGGGAAAGGGCACTCAAGACAGAGGCTTTTCCCTCAGTTGCAGTCTGTGTCCCTCAAGGGCATTATCTTCTCTTGCTTTGTATTCCCCATCTGCCTTGCAGGCCATTTGCCAAGACTGTTTGTTAATAATAATGCTACACAAATCATCTGAAGCTCAGGGAGCAGTAAAATATGAGGCTTGACAGCTCTGGGGAGGCCAGTTTTTGGAAGACTCGCATGCTTTTGGGAGCAGTTTGGCCTTGCTCCAGCCAGAAGTAAGATGAGCAAGGCCAAGATGGGAGAAGACATTCAAGGAAGACATTTGTCCTCTGCCCACAAAGAGTCTACATGGTCCGCTCCTAGTGGGAGCTGAGAGGCACTAAAAGGGGCAGAGGGCCTGGGAGTGGACCATGGAGGCATATGCCTTTTGCACTGGCATTGCGCAGAGACGGTAGATCACATGGCCAGCTTATAAGTGTGGGGACTAGAACTGATGCCTTCACCACACCATGTGCTCCTGCCTTGGTGCTTTGCTGAGTGCAAGCAAAAGTGGGATCCATGAGGGGAAATGTTTAACAGCAGTTTGAGGTGGAGGAGAACATGCATTATAAGGGAAATCTGATTGATCTAAAAGTCAGGAACCTTGGGTTCCTTGGCCCTTGAGCACATTATAGACATTCTTGAGTAGAACTAAGATCTTGAAAGCCTTTGTAGTTCTGAAAACTAGTAATATAGAGAAGAGGTAGGAGAAAGGCATGGCTAAGAACCCAGGCTCTGAAATCAGACTGCCTGAGCTCAGGTCCCCATTCCTTGATGTGACCTAAGGCATGTTACCTATCTCTACCATTTCCTTATTTGTAAAATGGAAATAATCTGTTGTGAAGTTGTTGTGTAGGCACAAATGAGATAATACACTGTGATGACTCAGCACAGTGTGATACAGAGTAATCACTCCTCAAATAGATTAACTTAAAAAATAATTGGGTCTTGGGAGAGGACTGGCCTGTAGGGGCTGACTTGGGAGTTATTGTGGTGTGAAGCAATGTGGTGTCTGAGTGTGACGAGCGCTGAGAGAGCACAATTTGGGGAAGTCAGAACTTTGGGAGGTCAGTCAGTTCACAAGTGTGGAGGAATAGGCAGAGCCAGTGAAAATATCGAGCCTAGGATTCAAGATTTTAAAAAGTAGGAAAATGTCCATTACTGAAGCCAGGGGCCTCAGGGAAGGGATACTTGGACAGCATTGTCCAAGATGTAGGCTGGCAAAGTGGGGATGGGGCAAAGGCCCTGGGTTTGACTGGGTGGAGCTAGAGTTCTAGGGTAGAGCTGGGGTATGCTCTCTCTACCCTCAGTGGTGTCTTGTGTCCATATGTTCTAGGGGTAGATGTGATTAATGGGGCCCTCGAGTCAGTCCTGTCCTCCAGCAGCCGTGAGCAGTGGACCCCAAGTCATGTCAGTGTGGCTCCTGCTACCCTCACCATCTTGCACCAGCAGGTAAAGAGCTGGGGTAGAAGTCGTGGCTTTGCCTTGCCGTGGAGGGGAGACAGGGGGTGAAGGGAAGAGCTGCTAAGATGGATGTGGAACACAGTGTGGGGTGGTGTTCCTTTTTAACTGAGTTCCCTCCATGCAGACAGAGGCAGTGCTGGGAGAGTGTCGGGTGCGTTTCCTCTCCTTCCTGGCCGTGGGCAGAGATGTCCACACGTTTGCATTCATCATGGCTGCCGGCCCAGCCTCCTTCTGCTGCCACATGTTTTGGTGCGAGCCCAATGCTGCCAGCCTCTCAGAGGCTGTGCAGGCTGCGTGCATGGTAAGCCGGTAGGGTGGCGTGGTGGTGGTGTGGCCCCATGTGAGGCAGGCTGGAGAGTGACTGCCCCGCTTGCCTCCACAGCTTCGCTACCAGAAGTGTCTGGATGCCCGTTCCCAGGCCTCCACTTCCTGCCTCCCAGCACCCCCTGCTGAGTCCGTGGCACGGCGTGTAGGGTGGACTGTCCGCAGGGGTGTTCAGTCGCTGTGGGGCTCCCTGAAGCCCAAACGGCTGGGGACCCATACCCCATGAAGAAGCCTCTGCCTTCCCTCCACCTGCTTGTGTCGGGCCCCAGGGAACTAAAGGGTGTGGGTCAGGTAGGGGTCTAGAGGCTATTCCTAGGCCTCAGGCCTCCCAAATATGCCCCTCCCCAGTAGCTAGGGTTCCCTGCCTAGGAGCTGGGGAGGGAGAGATCTAATCCCTTCAAGGAAGTCATAACACTGGTGTGGTAACAAGAGGAGTAGGAAGCAAGGCCAGCCCTGGCTCTCCATCCCCATGTGTTTCAGGTGGAACAGGAGGAACTGGCCCAGGCCAGGCCTCATCCTCCTGGGACCCAGCAGGGGCAGGAGGAAGGGACTGGTCCAGGCATGGGCCCCTTCCCTTTGCTCCGTGGGCACCTCTACTGTATTGATATCACTAATAAAGTCTGTCTGCACTGCTGTGTGCCTTCTATGCCTGTACCACACCATCAACCCCATTACCCTGTGCCTCAGTTATGATCTTGCTCCAAAGATCTCCTTGCCCTGCCTGCTTGAAGGAAGAAATTGGTACAGTCACACAGGGGTCTGGAGTCCAAGTCTCTTATCTTTATTTTAACAGACTGGCGGGATCAGGTTGCAGCAGCAGTACAGGGTTCCTGGCTGGGCAGCACAGGCCTGGGGCGACAGCTCCTGTCTTGTCTGCCCAGGGCAGTGTCAACTTAGGCCTCTATTCCATGGCTGTGAAAGGACAGCAGCCTCAAGGCAGTTTAGCTCCTGGGCACAGGCAGCCAAACCCCCTCCCATATCCAGCTAAACCAGCTCCAACAAAGGATAAGGTCCTGTTTCCCCAGCATCCTTGGGGCCCAGGGACTGGTTCTTCCACTGGATGATCTTGCCTGGTTGAACCACAGCAGCATTTGGGCTTTTTCATCCTTTCCTACATCAAGAACTTTCCCAAATGTGGGCCCTGGGGCCCTAGCAAAACAGTGGCCTTGGCCACAGGCTCTGGGCCTCTGGGAGGCTCCCATCTAGCATCAGGTGGCGGCACAGAGCAGGGCTGTCAGCACGGGCAGAGAGCTGGGCACAAAGAGTAGCCAGACGGCAGGGCGTGCCACAGGGCTCTGAGGGTGGGTGGCCCTTATGGTAGAGAAACCAGAAGGTCTGGAAGAGTTGCATGTCGCCCCGCATGCGATATACCAGGTTGTGCCAAGCGGTAGGCAGTGTGTTGGGCAGCCCATAGGTTTCTCGAGCCCTGTAGAGAAGCTGCCAGTGCGGTATAGCTCCCAGTGTGTTCGCCTGGGTCAGATTCAGGATGTAAGTCTCATGGTCCAAGACTACATGAGAGCTCCTGGAGTAGTTTCCATCTATTTGGTACACACGGTAACCTGCAAGGAAATGGGACTGACTGGAGGGGAAAGGAGCAAGGGCAACTCCAGGGAGGGGCCACACATCCTGCCCATGCTTTGCAGGCTCTGGCTCTAACCTCCTTCCTCTATCCCACCAACTCCAGGATAAGGGAAGCTCCCTTCTGCCTCACTCACCAGGATTAAGGCCAATGTAGGTAGTTGCACTGGGTGCCAGGAAGGCTACAGCCAGCGGCCGGCTCAGAGTCTCTTCATCATAGAAGACCTCAAATTCATCCACATGAGTGTGGCCAAAGAACTGAGCAGCCAGGGTGTTCTCATACCTGGCCAGAAGATACTATATTCAGAAGATTCTAGGGAGGGGTAGGAAGAGATCTGGGGAGATAGGATGCCCTCTTTCTCCAACCTGTTCTAGTGAGGAGTCTCCCCACTCCATGGGACAACAGGGATGGTGAGATGCTCAAGGGAATCTTCAGCCTTCAGACACTCACCCTGTCCCTACTCCCACCCTCATCTCCCTCCTACCTGGCTACAATTCGGTAATAATTCCAGCTCCAGCTCTTCAGACAGTGCCCTGGGGGAATGTGGCCAATTATATGCACCTAGCAGGGAGAGTTAAGGATGGTAATCAGGGCATCCAGGGGTCCAGGCAGCCCTAGCTAGAGAGGGGGACTGAATGAAGGCTTTCAACAGTGACCATGGGCTGAACCCCCAGGGAACACTTGTTGGGAATGCCAGGAAAATCAAACTTCTCTGCCCAGAGGTGCTCCAGCTCAACAGAAGCCTGCTTGTCCCCCAGCACCACTGTGTTCCCACCACTTCCCCCTCACTTTGTCTCCTCGATCCTCAGCAGCCTGAAGCTCCCCCACCAGCCACTGGAGCTGTCCTGCAGGATCCGTGGAGTTGATCAAGAGCCAGAAGTTCTCACGGGAACAAAAATTCATATTGAGAGAGATGAGGCGGAGACCGGGGTATGGGGAAAGAGCATAGAACCCCCCAATTCTGAAACAAAGTAAACATGAGAGGTCAACACTTGTTCCAATCCTGTTCCTCCTGTGCTGGGCATTTGGGTGGAGGGTAAAAGCATACATGACATCTTCCCCACCTGCAAAGAGCTCACAGTCTAGCCGGAGACCAAACAGTTCTAATTATTGGGTCTGTGTGACACAAAAGAAAGGCTCTGAGGGCAGAGGACTCCAGGAGTATGGTGGAGGTATAAGAGTGAGCTAGAATGGGAAGCAAGGGCCACACAGTGGGAAGATGACATGAGATGGATAAGGTGGGAAAAATTGGAGCAGTTAAAAAACAGGAAATCAATTCCAGAGGGCCAACATGAGCAAAGACACAGCTGGGGCATGGAGAGGTTATGCTGCCAGACCTTTGAAGGAGGGTGGCTGGAGATAAGAGTAGAAAGGGAGGGCTGGAAGGCCGGGTGCGGTGGTTCACGCCTGTAATCCCAGCACTTTGGGAGGCTGAGGTGGGCAGATCACGAGGTCAGGAGATCACAACCATCCTGGCCAACATGGTGAAACCCCATCTCTACTAAAAATACGAAAATTAGGGCGTGGTGGCATGCACCTGTAGTCCCAGGTACTTGGGAGGCTGAGGCGGGAGAATGGCTTGAACCTGGGAGGTGGAAGCTGTAGTGAGTTGAGATCGTGCCACTGCACTCCAGTGTGGGTGACAGAGCAAGACTCCATCCCTGCCCCCCTCCAAACAAAAGGAGGGCCGGGAGCAGTAGCTGACATCTGTAGTCCCAGCACTTTGGGAGGCCGAGGTGGGAGGATTGCTTGAGGTTAGGTGTTTGAGACCAGCCTGAGCAACATAGCAAGATCTTGTCTCTACAAAAACTAAACTAAAAAAAAAAAAAAAAAAATAGCCTGGTGTGGCAAGAGTAGAAAGGGAAGGTGGAGTCAGATTAGGGGAGCCAGGTGAAGAGCACTAAGGACTCATGCTAGAGCAATCAGAGACAATGCCCCAGGTTCCCTTCTCCCTTCACTTTCATTCACCTTTTTTTCCCTTCCTGGGTTTCCATGGATGATAAGTACCTGAGGGTGCGCAGGGCTTCAGCAGGTAGCCAGGGCTCCCAAGCCTTGGCCATCGCTTCGTAGAGCCAGCGGGAGGAGTGGTTGCCCTCAATGAAGGGGGGAGGGAAGCTATTGACGGGTGTGCTCTCGTGGTTGCCCACAGCAGGGTACACTGGCACTGGCCCCAGGAACTTCCTCACAAGTGCTGTGACAGTGGTCAGGGCCCGCAGCTGGTCCTGACGAGTCTGGTGCCAGACATCATGTGCAGGGATGTCTCCCGTCCAGTACACCATATCAAAAGGGCCAGCTGGGCCCAGCCCACTCAACAGGCTTTCCAGGGTCCTCAGGGGCAGGTCACACTTGCTGTATTCGCCCCAGTATCCAGCACCTGGCCGGGACGCAGGTGGCAGGCCAGAACCCTGGCGGCAACACAGTGGGTCGGCACAGTCAGGGTTCATGCCCTCCAGGTAGTCATGATCCCAGTGCAGGTCAGTGAGGAAAAGGACGCGGCTGACAGGGGCACCTGGGGCTGGGGGGCTAGGGGGTTTGGG
>NW_016811256.1:388699-391593 GCF_001698545.2 Rhinopithecus bieti
TGGGGGGCTAGGGGGTTTGGGGGGCGGCTTTGGCACAGTAGGCAAAGAGATGTTCCAAGATGAGAAAATGTCCCAGTGCCCACAGGTGGAGCCCAGGAGCAGGCCGCAGGCCTCAGATGGGCTCAGCACTGAGCGTCTCCACACCTCCACCATGTCATCCTCAAAGAGCTGGACAATGGATTGGCACACGGCAGGTGGTGCTATCTTCAGCAGATTGCATAGCTTGATGGCCATGGAGCCCACGCGAGCCACATTGGGTTCCTTCTGCAGTGGGAGGAGTGCATGGTGAGAAATCAGAGGCAGAGCAGAGGAACCAGGCCAACCCCTGGCCACCACCCCTTGGGCTTCCATTTCCAAACTGGGGCTGGGCAGGACTCAGTGCACCATGGTGAAGAAAACTCAGTGCACACCTTTGCCTTCCAGATATTACCCTGTAACTCAGGCAGCACCAGGCCATCACTTCCTCTTTAGCTCAGCAGCCTGTGGCATGAGGCCTTTGCTTGACAAGCTGACTTTCTCAGGCACTGTCTGCATTATTTTCTTACTTCACAAAGGTCACAATGGGGTGGTGGTGGCATGTAGCCACAGGTGTCCCCAAAGGGGAGCAAACTCAGTGACGGATTGTAGATGCCATCCTCTCCATCAGGGATGCATTCTGACCCCAGGGCATCAGCATCAGCCCCAGCCCCCAGCCCCAGCACTCTCTTCGGCCTCCTCCACTGCAACCCCTTCAGCGCTCACCTTCAGCCCAAGGTTGATGGCGGTAAATAGACCTTTGCAGACTGGGCAGGTGAGGTTCCCCCACCCAAAGACATCTCGGAGACGGGGCACTATGCGATGTAACCTGGCAGGATGGCCTTGGGGAGGAAGAGGATGAGCCTCTGCCGGAGCCCAGAGAACCAGAGAATCAGACAGAGCCAGAGCCAGCGCCAGCAGCAGTACCAGGCCCATCCAAAGGAGTCCGGGGGCTCCGGAGGTCCTGTCTTGTCCCTGCTCCCGGCCGGACCTGGGGCGGCTCTGGTGGGGTGACGCTCCGTAGCGGGGCATTGTCAGGCTTCCTACACCGGGCTGGTTCGTTTGTCCCGTCCCCACCGGCATGGGCCCTAGCTGGCCCTCAGGGCCCTGGGCGGCGCTGGGGACACCCGATTACCCTTCTCTGTAGTCGGCTGACTGCTTCGCGGCCGGCCGCAAAGCAGCTCCGCCCCTTCCTCTTCCTCTGATCTCCGGCAGCTGATCTCCTGGCGGCCGGCAGCTGTCAACGCTGCGGAGGCGGAGCGGGCTGGGCGCTCCCGCGACCGCCCCGATTCCGCCCCCTCTCCCCGCCCCCCGCCCTGCCCCAGGGCGCAAGGGCCGTGGGGGTGGGGACTCTCCCTGAGGTCACCAGGGGCTCGGCCTTGAGGTCACAGCCGCGGGAGGCCGTGCTCGTGCTTTGGTGCTCCATGTGATGTGGTTGGTGAAAGACGCCTCCTTTGTCCGAATCCGAGCTCAGATTCCCGGGATAGCTGCCAGACCGACCCCAGCATTTAGCTCGGGAAAGGAGGGTAGGAGAGAGCAGGGCCGGCAGTATCCTCCCACTGGGTGTGTTGCCTCTGACAGGAAGGCGCCTTCCCTCGATTTCCCATGCTCTGCCACTGGCACCAGCACCCTTGAGTCACCCTGAGAATCACTCACCTTTGATTCAGATGAGTAAACCAAACCTTAGAGATGGTGAAGAGACTAGGAAGCCCTAAAGACCATATAGCCATGGGGCCAATAACATGAGCTGGAACCCAATTGGGTCTCCCACCTCTGTGTATCCACGACAGTAAAAGCGAGCATTTATGGAGTTGTTTACGATGTGCCAAACACCAATCCAGGCACTTTATAATTAATAATCTTCAATTTTCACAACAGCGCTAAGAAGTACCTATTATATTGGGGCCCAGAAATCCATACCCAAAATGTGGTGGTTTGACTTACTAAGTTAAGCCTCAAGGTCTCTCTGACCTTCCTACGCCCATCCCCTTTCTCCCAAAGCCTTTACCTAGCGTCCAGACCCATCAAAAGGAATAATTGTTTTTTTCTTCCCCTTCCTATAAAACCAAGAATATAATCACACCTGAACAGACCCTTTCACATGATCATCTACTAGTTAATCTGTTCCCTGATCCATTCCTTCTCCCTCAGCAGAATTCCTCTTCCCCTCACTCCCGTAACCTGCTTTGCCTGGATGGCACATAAGCTTCTGAACTCAGTTGGGAAGTGGGTAGTCACTCTGGTTGCCCATGGACACATTAATAAAATTTGTATGCCTTTTCTTCAATTAATCTGTTTTTTGTGGGTTGATTTTTCAGCAGAATTTCAGAGGGTGAAGGGGAAGTTTCCCTTGGTCACTACTGTAAAGGTAAACTGAGGCTGGAGCTGAACCGGGAATGAAGACACAAGGCAAATGGCAGTGAGAATAGCCTTTATTAGGGCTTGTGGGCAAGGTTCCTCGGTCCAAAGGTGCGGGCCGAGGAAGTCACGCTGAGGGAGGAGGGTAGGGGCTTCTTATAGCCTGAGAGGTAGGGAAGCTGGTTGTGCAAACAGGGCCTGGGGGGTCTAGGGCAGGAGTTGAGTAAGGGTCATAAGGAAGGGGTCTTTGGAAACTGTCAACCGAAACTGCTGTTTACGAACTTGTGGAATGCAGGTGAGCTGCAGGTCATGGGGGAGTGTGACTACCCAGCCGGAACTCTGATGCATATAAGTCTGCAGGTGTGTACAAGGGTGAAGGGAGTCTTTAACAAAAGGCCTGCTACACTGGGTAATGCCACCATGTTGGGTCTAGATTCCTGCCTAACATTCCGACCTCTTTCTAATAAGAAAATGGGGCCGGGCGCGGTGGCTCAAGCCTGTAATCCCAGCGAATTGGGAGG
>NW_016811256.1:392397-404643 GCF_001698545.2 Rhinopithecus bieti
GTGACAGAGCGAGACTCGTCTCAAAAAAAAAAAAAAAAGAAAAGAAAAGAAAATGGGGCGACGTGTTCATCTGACTGCTTTCTGCTGGTATGGGTCATCGTGGGGTTTTTCGGAGGTTGGAACTCGGGTATAGGGGTGGAGCAGCATCTGATTGAAAGTGGCCTGGGAGATTTCTTTCATGCGGTTCTGGATGAAGCGGAGAACACAGGGAGCTATGAGTAGCAAGAAGCCAATGATTAGTAAGGGGCTTAGAAAGGGTAGGACTTAACCGGCCACAGACGACTGCCACCACCTAAGTGAGGGCCTCTTGGGTAAGTTCTGTGGCAGCCACCAGGGCTCGCAGACAAGGTTGCCAGCCCTGGACTGTGGGATTTAACTGCTTGGAGAGATAGGCCACAGCCTGGTATGTGGATCCAACCGGCTGGGCTAGGAGGCCAGTGGCTACCTTCTGGTGCTCCTCGGTGAATAGATGAAAGGGCTGAAGGGGGTTGGGGAGACAGAGAGCAGGGGCAGAAAGGAGATAGTCCTGAAGCTTCTTGAAAGAGTTGGCAACCAAGGAGGGGTTGGACAGTGGTCTCGTGGGTGTCTCCCTGGCAGCCTGGTAGAGGGGCTTGGCTAGGACCCCAAAGTTGGGAATCCAATGCCTGAAATACCCTACTAGTCCTAGGAAGGACAAGATCTCTTCTGCATCCTGAGGAGGCTGGAGAGTTTTAATGAGGCTTATTCTATCTGCCATAAGGCTTTTTGTAGTGGGTGTGAGTAGAATGCCTAGGTAGGTGACAGAAGGGGTGCAAAGTTGAGCCTTAGCCAGGGTAACCCGATAACCTCGGTCGCCTAGAAAATTTAGAAGTGTAGCACTGTCTGCAAGGGAGCACTCCCAGGAAGGACTACATAGTAATAGATCATCTACGTATTGTAGAAGGGTGCTATGGGTAAGGGGGCAGAGGAGGATGTCCTGTGCCAGTGCCTGTCCGAAAAAATGGGGGCATCTCGGAACCCTTGAGGCAAGACAGTCTAGGTGAACTGGGAAGAAACATGAGTGTCTGGGTCCTCCCATGTGAAGGTAAACAGAAAGTGGCAGTCTGGGTGTAGAGGGATGGTAAAGAAGGCATCTTTCAGGTCAAGGACAGTGAAATGAGTGGTGTCCGGGGGAATGCACAAGAGGAGCGTATATGGATTAGGATCAACTGGAAAGGTAGGGACTACTGCCTCATTGATGAAGCGTAGGTCTTGCACAAGGCGATAGGCCCCAGAGCTTTTCCGTATAGGCAGGATAGGAGTATTGCATGGTGAGTTGGCGGGAACTAGAATGTGCTGTCAGAGCAGGCATGTAATGATAGGTTTTAGTCCCTGTTGGTGTTCAAGGGAGATGGGGAACTGGGGTCTAGAGAGGAACTTGGAAGGGTCTTTTAGCCGGATGTGGACCGGAGTGTGGTGCTGGGCAATGATTGGGGTGGAGGTGTCTTACACCTTAGGGTTAATAGGGACTGGAAACAGGAGTGGGGGGTCAGCCTGGTGGGGTTTGTCAGGTGAGAGAAGGGGGAAGAGGAACGTGAGGTGTGGGGACTGGTTGGGTTGGAAGTGAACTGAGGCCCCTAGCTTGGAGAGGAGATCTTGTCCTAACAAGGAGACTGGGCATGAAGGAATGATAAGAAAT
Organism: Rhinopithecus bieti; assembly: GCF_001698545.2. Taxonomy (NCBI): domain Eukaryota; kingdom Metazoa; phylum Chordata; class Mammalia; order Primates; family Cercopithecidae; genus Rhinopithecus; species Rhinopithecus bieti. The sequence goes on from NW_016811256.1 coordinate 394,055, forward strand.
GAGTGCAAGAAGAGGGAGCCATCCAGGCGGCAAGAGAGAGGAGGTGTCTGGTGGTAGGTGGAGAGAGTGCCGTCAATTCCTATGACTGTGACAGTGGACGGGTGGCTGGGGCCACTAAAGGAAGGCAAAACAGAGTAGGTAGCCTCCGTGTCCATAAGGAAGGATATGGACTTACCCGCTACCTGGAGCATAACCCTGGGCTCGGTGAGAGTGAGAGGGGTCCCCAAGTCTGGGCCTCTTCAATCTTCATTGGTGTCAAGGAGCTGGAAGGCGCCTCCAATACCTGGAGGAGGGTCGTCATGTGGAGACGCAACGACTGTCCTTAGGTCGGGGCAGTCTGACTTCCAGTTGCCCATCTGCCGACAGTTCGGACAGGGGCGAGTTGGCTCCTTTGGGTTAGGGCACTGCCTGGCCCAGTGGTTGTCATTGCCTCACTTGAAGCAGGCACCAGGTGGCACTTGGGTAGTACCTCCTTTCTGGGAGCTCCTGGAGCCAGCCGGTCTCAGGGCTGCTACCAAAGCCTGGGTTTGGAGTTGTACCTTCTGTTTTAGCCTGGCCTGTCATTGGGCCTCAGCTGCTTCTTCCCTGGAGTTGTAGACCTTGAAGGCCAGTTTGACTAAGTCCTGGATGGGAGTTTAAGGGCCTTCCTCCACCTTTAAAAAAATTTTTTTTTGGATATCAGGGGCTGACTGAGAAATGAAATATGAGGCCAAGACGGTTCCTCCTGCAGGGGAGGCAGGGTCAAGGCGGGTGTACTGAATAAGTGCCTCAGTCAGCCAGTTAAGAAAAACAGCCAGATTTTCATATGCGCCTTGGACTACCTCCTTTAGTTTGTTAAAGTTGACTGATTTGTTAGAGGCTGCCTGCATGCGGGCAAGAAGGCACTGAACCATCATGTCTCGGTGGCAGCGGCCTGCCTGCCCTACCTGGTAGTCCCAGTCGGGCTCAGCCGAGGGCACTGCCTCAGTGCTGACTGGCATGGCAGGGTCAGTTAAATGAACCTGATTAGCATGCTGCCTGGCTGCCGCTAGGATGCGTTCCTGCTCCTCAGGAGACAGGGTTGAGGTCATAACGACATGAAGGTCATGCCAGGTGAGATCATATGCCTGGCATAGATACCTAAACTCTTTGATATAATGAGTAGGATTGGCTGAAAAGGAGCCTGCACACTCCTCAACCTTAGACAAGTCTGCCAATGAAAACGGCACATGGACCCGGACTACTCCTTCGGTGCCTGCCACCTCTTGTAAGGGACACAGGACCTGGACCGAGTAGGGGCTGAGACAGGTGAGGAAGGGGAGAAGGTGGAGGTAAGGGAGACAGAATCTGTCAGGTTTGGTAAGGGCACAGGAGCAGGGGAAGGGTGGGGAGGCATTGACGAGGACGGGGATAACGGTGGGTCAGGGTAAGGAGGAGGTTGGGTAGGAGACTGGAGGGGTGGCCGGGATAGGGTGTCAGGAGGCTCAGAAAAAGAGGAGGAATCATCCCTCTCCTTGCTCGAGGGAAGAGACTTTGCAAGCAGAACTTGAGCTAATGAGCATTGGTCCCAGAGATCTGGGCAAGAACGCAAGTCCCAAAAGGCCTGAACGTAGGGTATCTTGGACCATTTGCCTAGTGTCTTGCAGAAGTTGGTCAGATCTGCGAGGATGTTAAAGTCTAGAGTGCCTTCTGCAGGCCACTGAGACTGATTATCCAATTTATATTGCGGCCATGCTATTGTGCAGAAGAAAATGAGCCACTTTCGTTTTATGTCTTGGTTGAGACTTAAAGTCTGGAGATTCACCAAGTGGCACCCCAGAGGAGATTTTCAGTTTGGTTTGGACTGGGTAGTTCCCATGGTCTCAAGGCAGGCAGTCTGGAGGCAATGGGAGCGTCCTCCCACTGCCACGTGGAGTATGGGGTACGGTGGCTCCTGGGGAGATTGGACGTCTCCTAGTCCGCGGTGCCGAGGTCACAGCTGACCAGAGAGAGCCCCTGATGCAGCCGTACGTTTTGGACAGGGACTCCCGGAGGGAGCCTTCAGGACTGGGGGATAACTTACCCAGCAGTGATCGAATTGAGTCAAATTTGGTGAGACGGCTCCAGGCTTGAGGAGGGGATCCCGGCTCGGGGAGACGAGAGCCTGCCCGACCCAGCAGGAGTGTGGGGAGGGGGTCTCCTCCCAGGTTTCAGCACCAAATGTAAAGGTAAACTGAGGCTGGAGCCAAACCGGGAATGAAGACAAGGCAAATGGCAGTGAGAATAGCCTTTATTAGGGCTTGCGGGCGAGGTTCCTCGGTCCGAAGGTGCGGGCCGAGGAAGTCGCACTGAGGGAGGAGGGTAGGGGCTTCTTATAGCCTGAGAGGTAGGGAAACTGGTTGTGCAAACAGGGCCTGGGGGGTCTTGACACTACTAGGGCAGGAGTTGAGTAAGGGTCATGAGGAAGGGGTCTTTGCAAACTGTCAACCAAAACTGCTGTTTACGAACTTGTGGAATGCAGGTGAGCTGCAGGTCATGGGGGAGTGTGACTGCCCAGCCGGAACTCTGATGCATGTAAGTCTGCAGGTGTGTACAAGGGTGAAGGGAGTCTTTAATAAAAGGCCTGCTACGCTGGGTAATGCCGCCATGTTGGGTCTAGAGTCCTGCCTAACAACTACAACTACTATTATTACTCCTCCTTACAGATAGGATGAGGCACAAAGAAGTTAAGTGGCAGAACAGCAATTAAACCGTAAGATGTTTGGCGAGTGCTTCTGAGGGATCCTCAGAGCTATCAAGTCCTGTCAGTTCTTTCCTTTGATAATTTTCTACAAGCGTTTTTTTTCCCCCCAGTTCTGGGACATCGTCTCAGATAGAGTACTCACAGTAATCATTCCCATGCATTTTTAAGATTATGTACTATGAAAAAAACAAAACAAAAACCATTTTATCTGAGGAAGATGAGGCTCTTTAAACTATCAGGCCCAGAGAGGCATTTAAAATGTAACAACAGTCACTCTCCCTCTTCTTTGAGCTAAGTAATTATCTTTTGAAATGACCTGCTATGCTAAGTAGCCATTAAATGCCATACACCTGATAGTTCAACAACGTATAGCCAAGCACTAAACAATGTTGAACCAGTGTTATTTCTGTAAACAATGAGAATTCCTGATGAACAACGTTTGTAATCACTTCCTCTCCTAATTCATCGTTTTATTCTTTACAAATGTGAGCCCCTCTTTTGTTGTCCAGAGCACTCCCCCGAGACAACGTGCAAGTGTGCCCTGGGTTGCAGTCCTCAACTTTGGCCCTTGGCCTGAATAACCCTCTACAGGTACTTTTCTGAGGACTCTGCATTAACTTAATCCCCACAACAAAGTCAGGAGTATAATTATCCCCATTTTACAGAGAAGGAAAGTAGGATTAAGTAAGTGGCTCAAGATCCCACAGCTAGCTAGTAAATGCTGGAACAGGAATTTGAATGTGTCAATCAAAATATGTCTGAGACAGGTCTCAATCAATTTAGAAATTTATTTTGACAAGGTTAAAGACATGGCTGGAAGAAATAAACATGGAATCGCAGAAACAGTCTGTGGTCTATGGCTTTCTCCAAAGATGATTTTGAGGGCTTCAATATTTAAAGGGGAAAAGTGAACTGGAGGGAAAGAGGAAGGGTATGGTTATCCACATGTCGCAAGAGAAAAGGAGCAGGTAGGGAAATACTCAATTATGTATTCGTCTGGCACTTTACATAAGATAAAGTAAATATGCCTGTGGGGATATTTAACCTTTTGTTTTTTTGTTTTTGTTGTTTTGTTTTGTTTTGTTTTGTTTGAGACAGAGTTTTCACTGTTGTTGCCCAGGCTGGAGTGCAATGGTGCAATCTCGGCTCACCATAACCTCCGCCTCCCGGGTTCAAGTGATTCTTCTGACTCAGCCTCCTGAGTACCTGGGATTACAGGCATGCGCCACCATACCCGGCTAATTTTGTAAATATTTAACCTTTTGTCTGTAGCTATCTGCTTAGAAACAAAAGGAAAGGCAGCTTTTTGCATGATTCAGTTTTCAGTTTATTTTTTTTCCTTTTGGCATAGTGAACTGGGGTCCTGAGTTTTTATTTTCCTTTCACAAATGCAACATTCTGGCTCTATTATTTGCTGTGTGGGGATCCATTCAGAACACCAGAGTTGGTATAACAATTATTTTAAGCTGAAGATATTTCAGATTCAATAGAGGCAGAAATAAACCTTCTGGGAGCTTTCTTCATCTGATTAAAACTTCTGGGAAATGTCGACCTAAAGGGAAAAATCTAAGGCAAACTTAATGTAAGTGTAGCAGGACAAGCTGCAGACAAAACCCTTCAGACACTGAGTTAAAGAAGGAAGGGCTTTATTCAGCCGGGAACTTTGGCAAGACTCACATCTCCAACAACCAAGCTCCCGGAGTGAGCAATTCCTGTCCCTTTTAAGGGCTCACAACTCTGAAGGGCTCTACTTGAGAGGGTCGTGATCGAGTGAGCAAGCAGGGGGTTCGTGACTGGAGGCTGCATGCACTGGTAATTAGAATGGAACAGAACAGGACAGGGATTTTCACAGTGCTTTTCTATGCAATGTCTGTAATCTATAGATAACATAACTGATTAGGTCAGGGGTCAATCTTTAACTACCAGGCCCAGGGTGTGGTGCCGGGCTGTCTGCTTGTGGATTTCATTTCTGCCTTTTGGTTTTTACTTCTTCTTTCTTTGGAGGCAGAAATTGGGCATAAGAGAATATAAGGGGTGGTCTCCTCCCTTGTTTATAGAGAGTTTATTTGGGCCAAGTTTGAAGACTGCACTTGGAAGCGAAGATTCAAGTTGCCCTGAGTATATGCTCCCAATTAGCAGAAGTCACAAGTGGGTTTCTAAAGAGGCAATTCCTAATGAGGACAAACCTCTGATTTTTTCTTATCTTGCCCAAATTCCTATTGAAAGGGTCTGAGTAGTCATGCCCTACAAACCATAAACATAAATTCTTCATCCAGATGGTTTATTTAACCCTATATATGTGAACTGGATTTTCAGTCTGACCTCTAGCAAAATTACGATACAAAAGAAGAAATAAAAATATTTTACCCCCCAAAACTTTGTTTCTTTGCCCCACTATATATAATACATATACATATATATAATACATATAACATAATATATTAATATACATTAATATAACAATATAATATATATTATTTATATATATATTTTTTTTTTTTTTTGGCGGTGGGATTGGATCACTCTGTTGCCCAGGCTGGAGTGCAATGGGGTGATCTCTGCTTACTGCAACCTACCCCTCCCGGGTTGAAGGGATTCTCCTGCCTCAGCCTCCCAAATAGCTGGGTTTATAGGCACCCACCACCACACCCAGCTAAGTTTTGTATTGTTAATAAAGATGGGGTTTTGCCACGTTGGCCAGGCTGGTCTCGAACTACTGACCTCAGGTAATCTGCCTGCCTTGGCCTCCCAAAGTGCTGGGATTACAGGAATGAGCCACCTCCCCTGGCCACTTTGAAATGGCCCTGCAAAGTTGTCCTTTATGGGGGAAAATTTACATCTGTAAAGAATCTCTAATAACACAGACAGATCTTTTTCTTCTGGGCCCTCCCAATCCTGAAGAGACTAACTGAGAGTCTAGCACCTTTTAAAGCTCTGAATAGGAAACATTATCGACTGTTGTCTCTAAGGGCAGCCACTATGAGACTTCAAAGAACCTTGGTCTCCACAATCTTTTATCTTAACCTGAACATTTCCTTTCTATTGATCCCAGGTCTTCAGACAAACTCAACTAATTGTCAACCAGAAAATATTTAAATTTCCCTATAGCCTGGAAGCCCCCCTCTCCCCTGCCTCACCGCTTCAAATTGTCCCACCTTTCTGGACCAAACCAGTGTATTTCTCAAATTTATTTGATTGATGTGTCTCATACATCCCTAAAATGTATAAAACCAAACTGCACCCTGACCACCTTGGGCACGTGTTCTCAGGACCTCCTGTGGGCTGTGTCAGGGGCTGTGGTCACTCATTTGCCTCAAAATAAATCTCTTCAAATATTTTACAGAGTTTCACTCTTTTCATAGACACTAAGTTGTTCACCAAGAATTTACATAAAAATAACATAAGCTATTGATTGACTATACCTTGTTCTTTGTATCACAAATCCCAGGAATGTAAAGATAAAGGGTGAGGCATGTCTGACTAGGAACAAACAATTGCACCCCAGTTCTTGGTTTTGTGGGAACAAGTGTGGGGGGTAAGGAGTGGAGTGTATGACTGAAGTCCCATACTCATGTCTCTCTGGGCCTGATAAATTTTGCATACCTCAAATAGTTCAGAGTGCTCTGAGCTATTTTTCTTTTATCAGAAATGAAGACTGCCATATATGTCCTCTTCAGCAAGGCTTCCACTCCGAGGAGGGAGACCAAGAGTAAACTCAACATAAATACCCTTTTCAGGGGAGTTTAATGACTCTGAAGAAGACAGAAAGACCACTCACGCTGGCATAGACCACAGTATCACACACTTTCTGGTCTGACATTTGTTCTTTTAAAAACCCTTTTTTCTTTCCTTAAGAAACCTCTTTCTCCCCTAGAACATTCCTCCCCTTTCCATTTCTCCTACTAAGTTAGATGTGTAAGCCTGCCCTTCCTTCCTTCCTTCCTTCCTTCCTTCCTTCATTTTTTTTTGAGACAGAGTTTCACTCTTGTTCAGATTGGAGTGCAATGGTGTGATCTCAGTTCACTGCAACCTCCGCCTCCTGGGTTCAAGTGATTGTCCTGCCTCAGCCTTCTGAGTAGCTGGGATTACAGGCATAAGCCACTACACCCGGCTAATTTCAACCATTTGATGAGCCAGCTACTTCTTTTGTGGTTCCCCTGTGCATACGAATAAACCCTTTTCTCCTGTAAATTTGTCTTTTGCCAGTTTAATTTACAGGCCTCAGCCACTGAACCTAACAGGATAGAGGAAAAGACTTTTCCTTCCTGATAGCTACTTCTTTTTCATAACCGTAGGCTTGGATCTATAATCTTCAAGCATTCGAATTTTGGCAGTAGGAAAAGGAGGGAGGAGGGATGTCATGAACAAAGTACAAGGCATGAAAGAGCCTGGTAGATTTGCTATGAAACGTCATCTCCCATTTCCCTGTCAGGGATTTCAAGTTGCCTCATTCTCCTTCATTGTTACTGTCCATTCAGGACAGTAGATTCAGGACAGAGATTCACTCCGTCTTTCCTTATGGAGGACACCGATGACCCCAGGGTCCATATTTTATTGATCTCCAAGACCTTAGCACATACCCAATAACAATAACATCTTTCTTGATCACATCCTCTTTTATACGATGTTTTCATACCTGTTGTTTTTGATGGAACCATCACTTGCTGCCATATCACACGCCCTTATCCTTCTGGATAGATGATCAAAAGTCCCTCTTCCCTCAACATGAATGACACTGTTCTCTAGGAATCAGGTTCTAAGACAGAGATTAACATGAGAGAATTGTATTAGAAAGTGCTCTTGAAATGAACACCTGTGAAAGGAAAGGGAAGAAATCAGATTTGGGTAAATGGGCAAGTTGTTCTGTGATGCTGTCTCAGAGAGGTCTCATTGGACCCCATAGGAGCACTGAAGTTGGGATGACCCTTCAGAGTTGTCCTGAAATGGGATGAGAGAGTTTGTTTCATTTAGGAAAATCCCTGTAGGGAGCTGATGACTTTCTGTTGAGACCATTCTGAGCAGCTGTAATTGCCCAACAGGTTCTCCTTGTCTGCTGCAGAGACAGAGCCAATCTATCAAGATAAGAATTGCAATAGAGAGAGTAATTAGCCGGCTGTACCAGGAACTGGAGTTTTATTATTACTCAAATCAGTCTCCCCAAGAACTCAGGGATTGGAGTTTTTCAGGATAATTCGGTGGGTAGGGGCTCATGAAGTGGGAAGTGCTGATTGGTCAGGTTGGAGATGAAATCATAGGGTGTCAAAGTGAGTTTTTCTTGCTGTCTTCTGTTCCTAGTTGGGATTGCAGAGTTGGCTGAGCCAGGTTACTGGTCTGGGTGGTATCAGCTGGTGCATCAGAATGCAGGATCTGGAAAATATCTCAAGCACTAATCTTAGGTTTTACAACAGTGATATTATTTCCAAGAGCAATTTGGGGAGGGTCAGACTCTTGCAGCTGAGCGCTGCATGGCTCCTAAACTGTGATTTCTAATCTTGTAGCTAATTTGTTAGTCCTACAAAGGCAGTTTGGTTCAGGCAAGAAGGGGCCTTATTTCAGGAAAGGGCTATTACCATCTTTGTTTAAAAGTTAAGCTATAAGGCCTGGTGTGGTGGCTCTCACGCCTATAATCCCAGCACTATATGGGAGGCGGAGGCGGTTGGATCACCTGAAGTCAGGAGTTCAAGACCAGCCTGGCCAACATGGAGAAACCCCTTCTCTACTAAAAATACAAAAATCAGCTGTGTGTGGTGGCAGGTGCCTGTAATCCCAGCTACTTGGGAGGCTGAGGCAGGAGAATCACCTGAACCCGGGAGGTGGAGGTTGCAGAGAGCCAAGATTACACTATTGCATTCCACCCCAGGCAAAACTCCATCTAAAAAAAAAATTAAGCTATAAACTAAATTCCTTCCCAAGGTTAGTTCGGTTTACGCCCAGGAATGAACAAGGACAGCTTGGAGGTTAGAAGCAAGGTGGAGTCAGTTAGGTCATATCTCTTTTACTGTCATAATTTCCTCAGCTATAATTTTTGAAAAGGTGGTTTCACAGCTGGGTGTTGATGAAAAGAGGCAAACTTTGTAAAATACTTGAAGAGATTTATTCTGAGCCAAAAGTGAGCGACTAATGGCTTGTGATACAGCCCCAGGAGACCCTGAGAGCACACGCACAGCATGTGCCCAAGGTGGTCAGGTTACAGCTTGGTTTTACATCTTTTAGGGAGACATAAGAGGCCAATCAATACATGTAAAATGTACATTGGTTTGGTCCAGAAAAGCGAGACAACTGGAAGCAGTGGAGGTTGGGGGAGTCGGGGAGAGGAGCCTCCAGGTCATAGACAGATTCAAAGATTTTCTGATTGGCAGTTGGTTGAAAAGAGTTATTATCTAAAGAGCTGGAATCAATAGAAAGGAATGTCAGCAAGGTATGGCAGCTCACACCTGTAATCCCAGCACTTTGGGAGGCTGAGGCAGGTGGATCACCTGAGGTCAAGAGTTCGAGACTGGCCTCGCCAAAGTGGTGAAGCCCCGTCACTACTAAAAATACAAAAAATTAGCCAGGCATGGTGGCAGGTGCCTGCAATCCCAGCTACTCAGGAGACTGAGGCAGGGGAATCGCTTGAACCCGGGAGGTGGAGGTTGCAGTGAGCCAAGGTCGGGCCATTGCACTCCAGCCTGGGTGACAAGAGCAAAACTCCGTCTCAAAAAAGATAAAAAAAATAAAAAATAAAAAGCATGTCTAGGTTAAGATAAGGAGGTGTTGTGGAGACCAAGATTTTTGTTTGTTTGTTTTTGTTCTGTTTTGTTTTTTGAGACAGAGTCTTGCTCGGTGGAGTGCAGTGGTGTGATCTCAGCTTACTGCAACCTCCGCCTCCTGGGTTCAAGCAATTCTCCTGTAGCTGGGATTACAGGCGCCTGCCACCACACCTGGCTAATTTTTGTATTTTTAGTAGAGACGGGGTTTTGCCATGTTGGCCAGGCCGGTCTTGAGCCCCCGACCTCAGGTGATCCACCTGCTTCAGCCTCCCAAAGCTCTGGGATTACAGGTGTGAGCCACCAAGCCCGACCTGGAGACCAAGATTTTATCTTGCAGATGAAACCTCCATGTAGCAGGCATCAGAGCTCTTATCGGACTTAAACAGGTGTCAGACTCTTAATTTTCTCCTGGATCAGAGGAGAGACCTGGAGAAAAAAAAGGATTGTCGACAGAATGTAGGTTTTCCCCATTAAGATATTTTATTTATTTATTAGTATTTTATTTTTTTATTTTTTGAGATGGAGTCTTGCTCTGTTGCCCAGGCTGGAGTGCAGTGGTGTGATCTCTGCTCACTGCAACTTTCACCTCCCGGGTTCAAGCAGTTATCTGCCTCAGCCTCCCAAGTGGCTGGGATTACAGGCACCCGCCACCACGACCGGCTAATTTTTGTATTTTTAGTAGAGATGGGGTTTCACCATGTTGGTCAGGCTGGTCTTGAACTCCTGACCTTGTGATCCACCTGCTTCGGCCTCCCAAAGTGCTGGGATTACAGGCATGAGCCACTGCCCCTGGCCAGATCTTTTAAAATGTTAATGCTGGTCACTTGTTCCCAATTCTGAAGAGAGGAGAGTATGATGAGGCATGTCCAATCCCCACTTTCGATCATGGCCTGAACTAGATTTTCTGGTTTAGATTGGAATGTCTTTGGCAGAGAGGGGAGTCTATCAGTTGGTCAGGGGGCTTAGAATTTTATTTTTGGTTTACATGGGGGAATAAGCCCTTTGTTCCTGAAGGGAGGTCATGTGGCACATCACAGTGTCCACCACAGACTACCTCTTGTGCCACTTGGATTCATTTCACGGAAGTCTGGAACAGCTCCTCTTTTTTTTTTTTTTTTTTTTTTTTTTTTTTTTTTTTT